>NC_092760.1:74043546-74346576 GCF_047496795.1 Chiloscyllium punctatum
TGGAGAAACTCAACAAATTTGACAACATTTGTAGAGAGATTCTGCTAAGTTTTTCCAGGACGTTCTTGGTCTCTATCTGCTGCAGTACATTTGCTTTAATTGCAGACTGATACAGCTAGATTAAGTGAGTGGGCAAAAGTCTGGCAGATGGAGTATAATGTGGGAAAAATGTAAAGTTGTTCATTTTGGCAGGAAGAATAAAAAGGCAGAATATGACTCAAAGGGTAAACAACAACAGAATTCCAAGTCAAAGCAGTGTCTAGGTGTGTTATTGCATGAGTCACAAAGATTATTATGCTGGTACAGCATGCAACCATGATGGTTAATGGGATGCTAGCCTTTGTTGTGACAGCAATTGAATAAAAAAATGTTATGCTTCAGTTATACATAGCATTGGTGAAATCATATCTTGAATACTGTGTGTAGTTTTTTTGTCTCCTTATTTAAAGAAGGATGTAAATACTTTGGAAATGGCTCATAGAGGTTTGACTCAATTGATTCCTGAATTGAGTGGAAAAAGATTAGATATTTTGGGCTTATTTTCATGGATGTTCAAAAGAGTGAGGGGTGATTTGTTTGAAGTACAAAAGATTATGAGGGTCCTAACAAGGTGGAAGTGGAAAAGATGTTTACTCTTCTGAGCAAATCCAGAATAAGGGGGACACAATTTTAAAATTAGGAGTGACCTTGTTAAGACAGAGGTAAAGAGTTTGTTTTCTAGAAGATTGCACAACTTTATAAGTGTCTGCCTCAGAAGGTGAAGTCATTGAATATTTTTAATGGAGAAGTAGAGAAGTTGTTTGTTTGGCATTGGAAGCAAAGGATTTCAGGAATAAATGGGAACACAATGTGGAATGCAGAACACAAAGAGATCAGCCATGATCTTATTGAATTTCAAAGCAGATTTGTAGGGCTGAATGGTCTATTTCTGCTTCTAATCACATTCTTATACGCAATTTATTGGGTTTCTTTAGAAAAAAAAGTCATCAAAGATAAAGATTAAACAAGCAAATGCCTGCAATCAAATTGAGTTTTCTTCTTTATTTTTGTTTGAAATACAGTTTATTAGTTTCTTGTAAACTGTACCATTTCTTCAGGGATCATGGATGAGATAGAACAGGAACTGATGGGATGTATAAAATGTTATGAGAGGTTAAGTTGTGGAGTAAGAGACATATTGCTATGAGGAAAGAATAAAATGTATTGCTGGAATTGATTTCAATAACAAGGGATGGTTTGTGTGAGGACACGAGTTCAACAACTGCACTACTCAGTTAGCACTGCATAAGAAGCCCCTACCCTTAATTGCATGGGCAGTAATGAAATGTATCCTTTCTAAAGGGAATACCCATGAGGGATGCAATTAATGACCAGAAACATAGACGTAAATATGAAAACACCACCAGCTGAGAGGCTTGGGACAGGTCCACCCTATATACAGATACTATTCAGCCTTTCCCTATAGCTGAAACCCTACAACCCTGGCAACATCCTTGTAAATCTTTTCTGAATCATTTCAAGCTTAATGTTTTCGAGAAATGTAGCCTGTGGCCTCAAACCATTCGATATGCCTCAGATTCTGTTTCAGTCAACAGGAGGACCAGCAGCAGATCCCTTGATTATTTTGTTTCAAGTGAATCTGAGAGTAAAAGCAGTCCCCCGGGAGCAATAAAGGTCATCATCCTTCTGGTAACCACGGTCCCATAAGAAGGTCCCCTATCTACAAAAGCAAGACCACATGCTATTGGCCAGAGGAGGAAAAGGAGACAAAGGTCAAAGGTTGAAGAGTCTGAGGGATATGAGGGCAGTTGTTAACACATCATTGAGATGGGCCGATGTATCTCTTTTCATATAAAAAGCAAAACTTGAAAGACACTGCTGTCAAGAATTGTGTATTAATATTATTGGATGGTTCAGATGCACTAATGCAAGTTGTTCTAATCTAACATCAATTTATTGGACCTGACCAATAAACTGTTGTATTGCCTCCAGAAGAAGATATCATAAGGATAACATACGCAAAAGTGATGTTACCATAACTACATACATGTATTTCAATGCATAAAGCCAACTGCAGTAATTGACCTCAGTCAATTAGCTGCTCAGTGTACAATTTGCATCAGCTGACTGGTGTCTACAAGAATCATGTAGCTCCTGGGAAAAAGAATCTGAAGAACATGAAAAAACAGAATCTGTTTCAGTCACACTAATTTAGTCAGATATCTATGGCTATTGTAATGTTTAACTGCATTATCTAAATGCTGAGTGAGTGGCATGTGAAAACATTAAGTGCTTGCAATTTGTACTGTCAGGTACAGATTATACACACAACTATAGATTGGCAAGAAGTGGAGCGATTGAAAGGGCAAAGTCGACATATTGTCTCAAGGTGTCATTGACCACATAGAATTTGATAATGAGAATATTCACTTTGGAACCATACCTAGATATATGCACAGGGAGCTTAGTGACCCAAGTTTTGAACAGGGAATGAAGGAACTATCAATACCTACAACCAATTAATAGTGGGTAAAATATTGCGCTCAAATTTCATTGATGTTGTTCCAAGACACAAGCAGTGGCACGTAATTGGGAGGGTATAAAATTGAATCTCTAAGGGTAGTCCAAGTTGAAAGAATGTACAGAGTAGAGATAAAAAGGTAAAGTCACCATAGTCCCATTGGGCTGCTCTTTTATTAGAATGAGATGACTGTTAGTGAGTTTGAACTGAGGGTTACCATGCCTCAGGAGAGAAGGTAGGTGGAAAAGGATAGTCCTTTGTGTTAACCTCTGCTGGTGTGGAAATCAAGTCCATGTTGGTGGTGTCACTCTGCATTACAAACCAGCCGTCCAGCCAACTTAATAAGCCATTGGTTTATTAATCACTTCAAAACAGTTTAATTCATGACACTATTCTGAATATATGCTTGTCATAATAATCTTATTGAGTTCAGTAGTGTGAATTGGACCTGATGCTGAGAGATCATTTGGTTCACTGAATGACTGACCGATAAGTTCAACTAAGTGGTCTGATCTTGAAGCTTTGCCATAGCTTATTTGTGCTCAAAACAACAAAATAGATTTTTACATCTGCCTAGCTTGTCCAGACATTTACGTTCTTGCTCAAGTAACAATATCCATAACAATAACAATCTTAAATTGTCTGGAATAATTTCAAGAAAGCTGAATGGTAAGGTCTTTCCTAGACTGGTATCCTTTCACTTTTCAGTAACATCTGGCCCATGTATTCAAACAAGATTCAACTGTTGTAGAAGATAATGGTTCTGAAAGGTTTAATGTTAGAGTCTGTATTAAACTTCCACCCAATCTAACGATACCACACAGTCTTAGGTGCAGAGTCAAGCAGTCTAGTTCAAAGTTAAAAATCACACAACACCAGGTTATAGTCCAACAGGTTTAATTGGAAGCACACTAGCTTTTGGAGCGACGCTCCTTCGTCAGGTGATAGTGGAGGGATTGATCGTAACACAGAATTTATAGCAAAAATTTACAGTGTGATGTAACTGAAATTATACATTGAAAAATTGATTGTCTGTTAAGCCTTTCATCTGTTAGAATCCAGTGATAGTTTCACTTATTTCATGTGTAAATCACAAAACCTTTTTAAAAATGTTGCATTCCCGGGTTAGCTGTTAACAATGGTGATAGCTAGACACCATGTTGAAGGTGTTGGCCCCCTGTGTTCTCTGTCTATGACCTGATGTTTAGGTTGATTCTAATCTAAAAAGTGAGACAACAGAGTTTTACATAAATACATACAGTTTTTGAGCAAAGTACAATGTAACAATGTAACATCATGGCATAGACAGAGAACACAGGGGGCTAATACCTTCAACATATTGTCTAGCTATCACCATTGTTAACAGCTAACCCGAGAATGCAACTTTTAAAAAAAGGTTTCGTGATTTACACATGAAAGAAGTGACAATATCACTGGATTCTAACAGATGGAAGGCTTAACAGACAATCAATTTTTCAATGTATAATTTCATTTACATCACACTGTAAATTTTTGCTATAAATTCTGTGTTACGATCGAGCCCTCCACTATCACCTGATGAAGGAGCGTCGCTCCGAAAGCTAGTGTGCTTCCAATTAAACCTGTTGGACTATAATCTGGTGTTGTGTGATTTTTAACTTTGTACATCCCAGTCCAACACCGGCATCTCCAAATCAAGTCTAGTTCAAGATCCCAAAGAGGGCAGATCTGTTATCTCTGGCTTCTAATAACCTGAGTAATTATTTAAAATGAGCCGTCATAACTTGGACTCATTGATTAAATGTAATAAACTACATCTCACTGTTAATATGAGTGCCTCTTCTTGTTCAGACTCATTAAACATTGAGATTTTCCTTAACCAAACAAACCTTTATATCCAGTATAGAAAAAAAAGGATTGGTGGCAACACTCTGAAGGGTTATATGATTTCATTTAGAAGCGTCATTTTAGGGCAGCTCACATTTTATTTTCCTTCCACTTGATGTGGTTGACTAAAGATGTTACCAGAAAATACCATCAATATCACTCTGCCCTATAAAGTCTACAAAAAAAATTAATAAAGTGGGAATCATGAGGGGCATGAATTGGGTAAAAAGACAAGGTCTTTCCAGGGTGGGTGAGTCCAGAACTAGAGGGCATACTTATTCCTGCCTGCCATGTTCTTCTTCCTCTTCATGCTGTTTTGTTGTTGCTCTACCTGCAGGATTTCATTCTCTCTCATGAAATATTCTGTCTGTCAGATGAATTTTCCCCTCACTGGTATTAGTGCACAATCTCTATTTCTGCATCTTATCTGCATTTAGTTCAGATAGTTCTATTTCTGTTTGCTTCAGTTCCTTTTAACATTTTAGATGTTTGAGTTGCTTTCATCATTAATGTCCATGATACCTGGCACAATTCTTAAAACAATGGTTAGCTTCAGTAGCTTTAACCACTCTCTTAACATTCTGATAAACTTTGATAGAAGTTAATTCTCACTGTCTCTATGCTCGCTTGTAAAATAGCATCATTTTTATGGATCCCATACCCAAGTCAAAACCAGTTGTCTTTTGTATCAATAATAAAATTAATTTGCTACTCTTCACCTTATTTAATTTAAAGTAACTTCCTAACTCTCTTTTCCTCTCAATTTCATTCTTCTTGCACTTTTTATCCTGCTCTGCTATTATGTCTATTTTAAATGTAAACTCTGGTATCAGTTTTTCACCAAACTGACTGCCTTTCTTCTCAAAGTGCTATCAGCCAGCAATATCCTCAGCCCATTTCAAATAAAATGAGTAGATGTTATAGACAATAGACAATAGACAATAGACAATAGATGCAGGAGTAGGCCATTCAGCCCTTCGAGACTGCACCGCCATTCAATATGATCATGGCTGATCATTCCCAATCAGTATCCTGTTCCAGCCTTATCTCCATAACCCTTGACTCCACTATCTTTAAGAGCTCTATCCAATTCTTTCTTAAATGAATCCAGAGACTGGGCCTCCACTGCCCTCTGGGGCAGAGCATTCCACACAGCCACCACTCTCTTGGTGAAGTAGTTTCTCCTCATCTCTGTCCTAAATGGTCTACCCCGTATTTCTAAGTTGTGTCCTCTGGTTCGGCACTCCCCCATCAGCGGAAATATGTTTCGTCCTGCCAGAGTGTCCAATCCTTTCATCATCCTATACGTTTCAATCAGATCTCCTCTCAGTCTTCTAAACTCAAGGGTATACAAGCCCAGTCGCTTCAGTCTTTCCGTGTAAGGCAATCCTGCCATTCCAGGAATTGACCTCGTGAACCTACGCTGCACTCCCTCAATAGCCAGAATGTCTTTCCTCAAATTTGGAGACCAGAACTGCACACAGTACTCCAGGTGTGGTCTCACCAGGGCCCTGTACAGCTGCAGAAGCACCTCTTTGCTTCTATACTCAATTCCTCTTATGAAGGCCAGCATGCTATTAGCCTTCTTCACGATCTGCTGTACCTGCATGCTTGCCTTCATTGACTGGTGTACAAGAACACCCAGATCTCTCTGAACAGCCCCTTTACCTAATTTGATACCATTTAGGTAGTAATCTGCCTTCCTGTTCTTGCCACCAAAGTGGATAACCAGACATTTATCCACATTAAACTGCATCTGCCATGCATCTGCCCACTCACCTAACTTGTCCAGGTCACCCTGTAATCTCCTAACATCCTCATCACATTTCACCCTACCACCCAGCTTTGTATCATCAGCAAATTTGCTAATGTTATTGCTGATACCATCTTCTATATCATTTACATATATTGTAAAAAGCTGCGGTCCCAGCACGGATCCCTGCGGTACCCCACTGGTCACTGCCTGCCATTCCGAAATGGAGCCGTTAATCACTACCCTTTGTTTCCTATTAGCCAACCAATTCTCTATCCAATCTAGTACTTTGCCCCCAATACCGTGCGCCCTAATTTTACTCACTAACCTCTTGTGTGGGACTTTATCAAAAGCTTTCTGAAAGTCCAGGTACACTACATCCACTGGATCTCCCTCGTCCATCTTCCGAGTTACATCCTCAAAAAATTCAAGAAGATTAAGCAAGCATGATTTCCCCTTCATAAATCCATGCTGACTCTGTCCTATCCTGTTACTATTATCCAGATGTGCCGTAATTTCATCCTTTATAATAGACTCCAGCATCTTTCCCACCACTGAGGTCAGACTAACTGGTCTATAATTTCCTGCTTTCTCCCGCCCACCTTTCTTAAAAAGTGGCACAACATTAGCCGCCCTCCAATCCTCAGGAACCGACCCCAATTCTATTGAACTCTGGAAAATAATCACCAGCGCATCCACGATTTCCCGAGCCACCTCCTTCAGTACCCTGGGATGCAGGCCATCAGGTCCCGGAGACTTATCAACCTTCAGACCTAACAGTCTCTCCAACACCAAATCCTCGCAAATATAAATTCCCTTAAGTTCAGGTCCTTCAGCCACTGTTACCTCAGGGAGATTGCTTGTGTCTTCCCCAGTGAACACAGATCTGAAGTACCCATTTAATTGCAGTACTGAGTTTGAATGCTCACTGCAGGTCAACTATTTTTCACTTTTTCTATAATCTTTACTGAACACTCCCTTGGTTGAAATTTCATCAGTATGGGAGCACAAAATAACTGCCAACATTGGAAAGTGAAAGTCGAGAACATGTACAATGGAAGTCCTTGCAGAAATAATCTATCTCCTTTAATCTAATTTACACCTACATGTGCTGTTGTCTTAAGGATTAAACCCCTTAACAATTTTGTTCAATGGCAATAATTTTAACATATATTACAACAGGCATTGTCTGAAAACTCAAAACATGTCAGACATGAGATAAAACAATTAAAAACATTGACCAAAATACCTTCATTTTACAATTTAATTTGAAAGGAATATGAGTCACAGCAATATTAAATAAGACAATTCCACTGTTGGAAATGTCAGTTCAGAATGAGAAACCAGCAAAATTAACTTTAATAATATTTATATAAAAATACAGTTCTGGTTGAAATATGAAATGCGTGCACCCAAAATGAGAGAGAACTGCAGTAAAACAATCTTCAAGAAAACAATTGGCAGAATCTTCCCAACTCTTCAATGACATGGGCATAGGTGAGAAAGTTGACAAACAGCAAAATGGAAATCTTATTAGTGAATGTTGAGAGGCTTATTTGCATCCATCTTCAAACATGAACGTGTCATCATTGCCTAATGTTGTCTCATTTATCTTACACTCCAATCTGATGGATAGAAATTAGAATCTTAGTGATAATTCCTGACATGAAATACAATGCGATGTTCCAAAAACTCCAGCTTGCCACTTGCTCCTCCAAACTTACATCTTGAACAGCAGCCACCAACATCTGTGAGCTCATACCCACCTGTACCTGCTGCCTATGCATATTGGCATTGGGCATGTGGTAGCTGCCCACTTGTGGCACATTTCTGATCAACTTACAGTCCTGCATATTGAAACATGTTGGCACTATTTATTGCAGTGCCACTGCCAAGACACATTATGCACAGACATAGACACTACCGCTTTCTCTTTTACTCTTTCACTCACTTTGTGCCTACTGGATGCTCAGAACATCACTGCCTTGCCTAATTTTTAAGTCAGACAACTTGTCATGGCTGTCAGTAACGATTTGTCAAGGGGGTGGACATGTTGCTGTACATCATCTTGCTACATCAATCTCATACCTGCAACAAGTATCATCAGTGTACATGGCAAACATACAGGATAAGCTTCACCCAAATTGCTATATCTCAAAGTCTATGAGGAGTCATCCTTAGTCAGTCCAAGAGATACAGTCAGGATGTGCTGGCACAATAAATCAAGGGCAGCATCTGGTGAGTGAAGCTTGAACAACCATATAGGTCAAGTTTAAACAACTGGGTAAGTCAGTTGAGAAACTGCTCAAGATCAGTCAGGGGTCTGATCTGTCATCTATCAGGGCTGTCTGTCCAATTCGAGAAAGGGCTAGGCCATGACCATTTCTGGGGTCTTTCTACTTATAGTCAAGGTGAGGGTGAACAGGACTTATTGCTATGGTGGTGAACCGGTGTAATTTAGAGCATTGGAGTCAATATGCTGGGATGCAGAGGGGATAACTATTTTCAAGGGGACAATTTAAATATGAGAGGGTAGACAATAGTGTATGGGAGGGAAAGGGTTAATGTGGGTGAGGGGTTACTGACATGAAGCATTACCCTGGCTTCGATGGAGGGAGCAGTACTTTGAACATGTCATATTTTAATGGTAGGTGTAACAATGACTCAAGGTGTAAAGTTAGGAGGTGAAGAGTTAAATAAATAGGTTTAATAGGAACATGGAGAAGATGAGCAGGGCAACTGAGAAGGGAATGTGAAGTTTTGATGGTGGGGCTCATTGAGACTATCAATCGCAAATGATGATTCCTTCCAACTTCATTCAATTAACAGGGTGTAATGGATTACAATGGTTGCCAACACACCCAAAGTGGGTCGGTGTTCCATTGTGTGAGGGAGAGGGCTGCACTACCACATAATAAGAGGCCATTCAAAGGGCAGTAGCATTAAACAGACACATGCAGTATAAGTGAAAGAGACCTGTGACCACAAAATACCGATGGTAAATCATGCACATTGACCTATCATGTGGAGTACAAATCCTGTCTTGAAACATGTCATGCTCTAATCACAAATCAATCCCATAAATGACTATGATGGACAAGAAATATGTTGCATTCTGGAAAGATTCCCCATCATTACCAAATTAACAATCACCTTCCAAGGTTTCATAACCTGCACATTGTGGAGGAGTTGTTCACTTTAGATTTTTTTTTAGATTTAGATTCATTGTCAAATGAATATTTAAAAAAATGAAAAATGTCTTTTTGCATGTTATACGCAAAGTGTTGTCACGCTCTAGTGCCATTTTGAATACTGAACATAATGCAAGATTTTACTGCAGTTGAGTTAATCTTTGTCTCTTCTTGTTCCTCCTCCACTGCTCCTCCAGTTTCTGCTTGACATCAGTGATGTCACAGGCTCTTGGGTTTCTGTGGGTTCTGAATCACATGGAAGCCAGACTGGATAATGATGGCAGATCTCTACTCATAAAAGACAGGAATGAATCATAAGGGGTTGCATAATGATTGATGAATAGTTCTCATAGTTACTATTTGTGAGATTAGCTTTACTTTTCCAGAATTATTGATTGAATTTCAACTTATTCTGTTTCTATGGCATTTGAACCCACCTCCTCATTGTGTAACCTTGGATGATTTACAGTTTGGACGTGGAAGTATCTGCATGCTTTTGCTGTCCTTGACCTTCCAGATGGCAATGATCACAGGTTTAAAAGATGCTATCATAGGACCATTGGTGAGTTACTGTGGCTCATCTTGTGGAGGGTATAATCTACTGTGACTCTGCTGAAGGGAATGAATGTTGTATGTGTTGGATAGAGTGCTCATTAAATATGCCGCTTTGTCCTGGATGCCTTGGAGTTCCTTAATTGTTTGTTGAAACTGCAACCATCCAAGCAAATAGAGAGTATATTATCATACGCCTGACGTATCCAATAGATCATCCTCGGTTGGGACTCAGTTGCCGTTCCTTCATTTTTGTTGGGTCATAGTCCTGGAACTCCTTGCTTTATAACTCTGTAGGTGTAACAGTTTAAGAAGGTAGTTCACTATCACCTTCTCCCGGACAGTTAGGAATGGGAGTTATGTGCAACAGGATTCTAAGCTCCTGCTCTGCTCTTTCAACTATTGTAGTTTTACGGCTAGTCTAGTTCAGTTTCTGGCCTTTGGTAATCACCAAGTTGTTGATAGTGGGAATTTCAGTGATTATAATATCAATGAACTTCAAATGGTGATGGTTATATCTTCCCTTATTGGAGATGGTCATTGGCACCACACAAGTTTCACGCAATGTCATATGCCAATTATCAGTCCAAACCGAGATATTGTCCGGGTCTTTCTTCATATGAACACAGGCTAGTTCTGTATCAGAGGAGTTACAAATAATGCTAAATATTGTACAGTTATCAGTGAACATCCTAGTTTGCTCAGATCATAGATACCATATCCAGTTAGATGCAGCCTCATCATATGCATTCTTTTTTTTAACTAGAATTCGACTGTTTTATCCATATTTGGATCAAGGCTGCAATGATGTCAGGAGCTGAGAGAACTTTGTGCAACTCAAATGGAGCATCAATGAGTTAATTATTTCTGACTGCTGCCATTTAAAATCAACTTCAATTAACCATTCCAACTCCTTGCTAAAAACTGAGGTGATGATTGGCACACAAACATTGTCAACACTGTCAAGGAAATGCCAAAGCTGTCAAAAATTCTCCAAAACTGAAAAAGAAGCACTGGTGCTAGTTATTTTGTTGACATAAGCCACTATAGGATTTGTGTTCAGTGACTGATTTCCCAAACTAACATTTTCACAATGGCATGCCTATCAAATAAGCGTTTTGATGGATAGCTCCAACAGCTTATAGCATGGGGATGTTAGCTTACACAAGGGACTGGTTGAAGAAATTTCAATGCATTGAATGTTTTCTGAATTCAATGAGGTTCTTGTTCAGTGTGGGAGTTTTCAGCACATACATCACTTTATTTTTTGTGAACCCGCCTCTTCAAGTTTGCCTCAATGGATACTCGTTAAATTGGCACAGAGAGGGAAGGGCAAAGGGTTGTGCATGGTGGAAATGAATCGCCACTGACTTAGCATTGCAATTGTAAAGGACCATAATGGCCTAAGGAAGATGAGGGGCTGTGGGGGCTAGTAAGTTGCACAGGATAGCATGTGAGGATCTGAGGGTTTGGAGAGGTTTGGTAGATGGTTTAACATTTCATAGGGGCTATGAGGGGATGTGGGAAATGCGACCTGGTACAAAGGGAAGTATTGAGTGTGTCATGGGCTTGGTGGGTAGTTATAATATTATGGGTGGCCTGAGTTGGCATGGAGATGGATGATATTGAAAAGGTGAGATCAAAAAGGACCACCCAGCCAATTGTAGGAACTTTTGGCCTCCCTAACTCCTCCTGGGTCTCCTTGCCTTTTTCCGAATTCAGCCCCACCCACCTACACAGGAAATGGGAAACATTTGCTGAATTTGCAGAGCTGGGACTTCTCCTGCACCTGTGCACATAACCTGGGAATGAAAATAAGGGCCAAAGTCATTGTGCTGGACAGATAAGTGCTGCACAAAGATGGATAAATATGCTATAATTTATAACAAAACATAATTCCAAATGCAAGTTGCATTGACATTATTGAGTCAGGATATGATCAACTATGAGTTCTTCTTCGTCTAGTAGTGTGGCTGAGTTGGCATCAATTTATTTCTGGTTATGTCAGCTATGTAACACTTGTTGCCAAATAAAATGCTTGGTGCACAAGCTTCAATGTCACCATGTATGAAGTGACTTAATAAAAAAGCTCCTTCAAGAAACATCAAGTGTCTAGTTTTGATAAAGCAACTGACTTTTTCTCTAATTCAGACTTATTCTGTTTGAGGTTATAATCACATTATATTGTGGATAATATATCCAACAATAGTTTTAATTATTGGGATTTAGAACATTGGGTCAAATAGCAAATGGGATTCCAGAGAGCTTGAAAAGTGGGGATAAATATTCTTTGGCTTAATTGACTAACTTTGGAGGTGAGTGAGTATTTATTCAGTCAACTAAATTGATAGGATGCAGTCTTCAATTTTCCAAAGTTTAAAGATATGTTTGATTCACAGTGTTTTATGAACTCCTGTTAAATTCTTATCAGCACGTGCATTTTAAGTGTTATGAAAATCAATCTTTTTTCCTCAGGAAACACAGCACTTACTTCTGTATCTATTCAATGCAATATTTTTATTATTTGCCTTAACAAAGAGTTTCTGAACCAAATTTGCTATTTCTCCAAACCCTTGAAATAATTCTAACTTCCTAATCGAATCGATAGCCATTACAAGATGGTTGCTGGCTAGAAGTTCAAGAGACTCCAGTGCTGGTTTTGTTTGTAATTCTATAAATTATGTGATTTAAAACCACAAGCCACAGCCACCTAGAAGCTCTGAACTGACATACAAAATATTTCATGGGTCATTTACATGGCAATAATTCACATATTTCATGTTAGTTGGATGAATTACGCTGCCATGCAGTAAACATGATAACCCAAATGTAAATAGCACCATATGGTGGTTGAAAACAGAATGAGCAACCTCAGCGGTCAACATCAAATCATTTTCTAAACTGTCTAATACAAAAGAGAATTAAAAGCTCTCAAGACGTCAAAAAGCCATTATGAACAATACTAATTACACTTAGACTTCAAATGCTTTATCGTGATCATGGACTGGGTTCCAAACGTACAAACACAGAATCTGTGGGCAATGGTCAACATGTCTGCTGGGAAAGCCTCATTGAATCAAGTGCCACTCAGCCACTTAGGTGTCCACTGCCAAGTCTTCCCCTGGATTCAGGACCTGGCAGTGGAAGTCCTACCCACTGAGAATTGCATCCAACTAGAGGCCTCAATGTATTATTGCCATTATGGCAAAGTACCCAGAAGAGGAAGACAATTGTCAAGGTTATCCAGGCCAAAAATGGGGATTGCTTGCTACGATCACAGGTTAGAGAGACATTAAGTAGGCTGAATGCAAGACCAGGGTTATGACTTTCATCAGGCCCCTTTCTTAATGCTCAATCACTCATTCAGACCCAGAGTTTTCCAATTGGGATGCATGTTTGGTTCTTAACTAAACACTGAGCCACTATTGTAATACGATGGGTTCAGGGGCAATGGATATTGAATAGTTCACCACTGAGTGTATTGAAATTCCCCCTACATCCTTTCCCAAATTAAATGGAGAGGTGGGGCCCCCTGGTTGGCGTCTGATTGAAGACTCTTCTCACAGTTAAGTGGCACTGGTCGTAATGTTTCCGACAGAGAGGTGTTGCATTAAATTCAGCTTGATATATTATTTGACTATTGGCCTCCAAACGACCTCATGGGGGGAAATGACTATACATTTTGTATGATCTCTGAATCTAAAATGTTGAACTCGCCAACATGAAAATCAATTTTTGAAAGTCTGACATGTGTATGTGTTACCATGTTAATTTGAGCTCTTAATAGACATCTCCAACAACAGATTGCAATAATAAGTCTAATATGGATGGAAAAACTGATTAGTTTTTAGCTGCATATTGTAGCTACAGTTATGTATGGTATGCTGCCATAAGATGATCTAGTTTAGACACAACGGCTGGTTTGCAATGCAGTGTGATGCCAACTGTGTGTGTTAAATTTGTGAGATTGACTTTTCGTCATTGTATGAAAATTTATAAAGGTCAATGGTAAGCAAACCCTGAACATAATTTTTAAATTTCTTTCAGACAATGACTACACAGCATTTATTGTGGTGCTGGAAAAGCACAGCAGGTCAGGCAACAACCAAGGAGCAAGAGAGTCGAAGTTTCGGGCATAAGCCCTTCATCAGGAATTTATGTTTATCTGCCTTCTTGAACCACTGAAGTCTCAGTCTCATTGACACACTCAAAATACTGTTAGGGAGATTTGGGATTTTGATCCATTAACAATCAAGGAGTGGCAATGTCGTTCCTGGTCAGAATGGTCCATATTTCGGACTGTGCAGGTGGTGTACGCCCTTGCATCTCCTGCATCTCCTGCCCTTGTCCTTTTGGTAGGTAGAGATGAAGGGGTTGTATTATGCTGTTGGAAGAGTCTTGGTGAGATATTGCAATGCATCTTATATATGGTACATACTGCTGCCACTGTATATCGGTGACAGAGGGAGTGCAGGTAGTGGATGAGGACCCAATCAACCAGACTTGGTTTGTCCAGGATGGCGTCAATTTTCTTGAGTGATCTTGAGTTGCATTCATCCAGACAAATGGAGAGTCAAATTTGAAGTGCTTTGTGTGCTGCAGGATAAAGGCAATCTAATGACCGTGAACTTTATTATTGTGAAAAATCATAAATTCCTTACAGTGTGGAAGCAGGCCATTCAGCCCATCAAATCTACACCAACCTTCCGAAGAGCATCTCACCAGACCCAGCTACCGACTCTTTCGCTGTTACCCTGAATTTCTCATGGCCAATCCACCTTACCTGCATATCTTTGGATTGTGGGAGGAAACTGGAGTGTATGGAGGAAACTCATTCAGGCATAGGGAGAATGTGCAAACTCCATTCAGACAGGTGTCGAAGGCTGAATCAAACCTGAGTCCCTGGCGCTATAAGACGCCATGCCACCCAAACTCATTGAAAGAATCTCATTCAGTGAACCTTGTAACTTCTTTCATTATGAGAGGGAGCTAGAACAGTGAAACAGTATGCGGGATCCCTTTGCTTCATTCTCATCATCTTGCAGAATTTTTGGGGATCTTGAAATAGCCAAAAATGACATTGTGAAACATTTCATAGGAGCTGTTTTCTTCTGAGGGATAACATGATACATGATTACTCTGAGCTGATCAAGCAGGAAGTAGCCAGTGTTCAACTGTGATAGCTTTAGAGCAGACATACATAAAGTCACTTATTTCCTCTGTTTGGAAGTTGGCCAAAATATCTAACGTTGCATTGTTTCCCCCGGGTGACTGATCAATACTCCAGGTGTGAACCAAACCTCGAAGGAACAAGCTGGACTAAGGTAATGCATAACCATTTTAGTTTCCTAGAATGCTGAAGGATGAGTGTCAGTGTGTCTGCGGATCAGAGAGAGGCAAGGGTGCAGGATTGGTTGGATGATTCAGCTTTGTGGTTCATTCAAACAAATGGATATATCAAGGAGATGGATGTAAGAGGCTAGTGGTCCTACAGTATAAAAATTACAAACTGGATTAAGAGGATATTTATCTGTAGTACATTTACAAGATGAGGACACTATTGACTTGAATGAAATGAGGTTATAAGTTTTGTTTTGATTTGATAGGTCCTAAATTAAGTTATTCTCCTGGGTGCTCAGCTAGCAGCATGGAATTCACATCCTGGTCATTTCTAAATATAGTCCAATAATGAGTTCAAGAAATTTATCAGCTGTACCTTTGCCATTGTTATTATTTATTCAATTTGAAGTGGGAGATGGCACGAAGCAGAATGATATGGACACACAAAACGGTCACTAAGCCACTTGACACACAAAATGGCTGGCCGACCACAATATGGAGAGAGAGAGAGAGAGAGAGAGAGAGAGAGAGAGAGAGCAGAGCAGAGCAAACACAGATACTGCCTGGGGCAGCACAATGCACTCACAATATAGTTGAAAATCACACAACACCAGGTTATAGTCCAACAGGTTTAATTGGAAGCACACTAGATTTCGGAGTGTCACTCCTTCATCAGGAGATAGTGATGAAGGAGCAGCGCCCCAAAAGCTGGTGTGGTTCCAATTAAACCTGTTGGACTATAACCTGGCGTTGTGTGATTTTTAACTTTGCACACCCCAGTCCAACACAGCATCTCCAAATCCTGACAACCTTGTTGATTAGTTTAAGGCAGGTGGGGGAGAGAATGCACGTGAGTAGCGTATATTGCCCGCCGAGATGTCTGGGTCCAGCCAATGCCTTTGATAGAAATGCTAACCATTTGATAGAGACTCAATACAGAGTGCTAATAATCAGGTTTGCAGTAATCGATGTCTCAGGAAGAGCAATTAGCTTCCATTACTACAGCAACGGACGTCCACGCAGACGTTGAAACTGACAATGACTGCACCAAAACTATGTTACAAAGACAATAACCTCATCACTAACCCATTTTATTACAAAATGTATAAAAGTATCTTGACATGTGCTCCGGATTGAGAGAAGGATCGCAGCTGACCACTGCGCTATTGATGTCTTTCTCTCTCCAGAGCTCTGGTATTTCCTTATACAATAAATTATGTCTTTGAATCCTGACTCTGACTCCAAGGCTGGTGATTATCCCCACAACAACTTCAAGTCTAAACCCTCATCACAATACAATTGTTGCAATAATTATCAACAACAGATCAAACACATCTTTCAGAGTGATTACTGAATTAAGAATTTGGATAAACTTGGATGTAGCACCCTTTTAGTTCCTGTGTGTTTCAATTTAAACCAGCAGCATAATTTAAATATGTGAATGGTTAGCTCATAACGAACTTTCAGCAATAGTTAAGCAAAGAAAGTCATTAACGTTTTGAATGCAATGTTAAGCCTGTAAAGGATAAAAGCTACAGTAAAAGACGAGAGTGAGGTCTGTCTTTGTTATCGTTGAATGTCTGGTTTGCTTGAAGGTTGAAGTGAAGTTGTTGAAAATTTGAAATTAGATTGAACAATTGTAACGTCTTCTTTAGTCAAATAGTTTTATGTTGCTTCATAGGTAGATAGAGCAGAAAAGGTCCTGGGAATGAATCAAAGCCCCTTTGTTTCACTTTTAAAGATGTGGTCCAGTTCAGAGCAGCAGTTTGAGATTTATTATCTTGCCTCGGATGAGAATTAATGCATATTTTAAAAAATTCTCTCATCAAGTTCAGATGATCTTTGTCAGATCTTTGCAGAAAATGAACACTCACACAGTCAGCTTTTAAAACAGTCCAAAACTTAAAACTGGCTGCTCGCCCATACTGTCAAAACATGCTTCCTCATTAGGTTTTGAGTATGCTAAGGACTGGAGCATGGACCTATCCATTGTCTTTTGGTCAACGTAATTAACAGTTGAACTTTGTCTTAGCCATTAGCTTGGATGGCTCTCATTCTACAGCAGGAATTTGATGTGATAGAAAGAGCCATTCACACCTCTTGGGAAACTATTGTCAATTAGTTTCTGTTTCACATTAGAATTGTTCATTAAATTTCAAAAGGTCGCTTTGGATTATTCTTGAGATAAATATAGTCAGTTTCCAACAGCAGCTAAATCAATAAGGGTACTCATGTGACTGCTAGAAGCCATTATGTTGGTCACATGTGCATTCTAAAGTCATTATACCCAGTCTGTTACCTGGAATGCCATATTCCAGATGAACAATTAATTAACTTATATTTTTTGTAATCAAAACTACATAGCATTGTATCAAAATTTGGCCATGAGACATGGATATTAGAATAATTGAGAATCACTTATGCAAATTGTATTTTATACTTTAGATTAGATTCCCTACAGATTCCCTACAGTGTGGAAACAGGCCCTTCGGCCCAACAAGTCCACACCGACCCTCCGAAGAGCAACCCACCCAGACCTAATCCCTACATTTACCCCTGACTAATACACCTAACATTACGAGCAGTTTAGCATGGCCAATTCACCTAACCTGCACATCTTTGGACTGTGGGAGGAAAGCGGAACACCCAGAGGAAACCCACGCAAACACGGGGAGAATGTGAAAACTCCACACAGACAGTCGCCCGAGGCTGGAATCGAACCTGGGACCCTGGTGCTTCCCATAGAATGGGAAGGATATCATTAAACTGGAGAGGGTTCAGAAATGAATTACCAGGATGCAGCACTGTGGCTCAGTGGTTAGCACTGCTGCCTCACATTCTGCTTTTGCAAATGTAAATACCGAAAAACAATGCTAACAAGGTTTAAAATCGTGATACAATGGCTAAAGCGACACAAGGAACAAATTAGCACAAACAAGTGGCTCATTTCCCTGACCTTGTACAAGTATGAACAAAAAACAGGTACTGGGTAAATATGGAGTTGTCTATTATTTAGACAAATTCTGTGAAGCTTGCCTGATTAAACAGAAAGCATAATCATTTTCAGTTTTATCCTTTTTGGTCATCCGCAGTAACTCAAATTTATGACAACTACAGGATATACACTTTGAAGCAATCCTGATTTTATGACGTGTTACCACTCTCCTCAGTGAAAATATATCTCAGCTACAAGGTCACCATATTCTGATTGAATTTATCCTTCAAAAGAACTACTCCATAACTGTCAGTAATATTCACAGTGCTGCCTGAAATGGTGCAATGGAAAACCAAATCTAAATCAATACTGACTTGATTGATGTTAGCCTCAACTGTGTCTTGCAAAGTCAATAATTCAGATTGTTCTAATTTTGTTTCACTATCAAATAGTTCTTGTATCTAACAAAAGCTTTAAAAAAATTAATCAGGATAGATGACTGCTCTCCAGTGTGTTTTTTTAAGTCTGCACTAACAACTCTTCAGAAAATAATGTTTGCAGTATTACTCGATGGCTTGACAAGCTGGCATTGGCATTCTGTACAATTGTGCAAAAGATCACGATTATGGAATATGCCCTATGGCTATATAGTCCCTCTAAGAATTAATTCAGAATAAGAGATATGGAATTAGTAACTGTTAACATTTCTTCAATAATCTTTGGTGATAGTAGGAATAAGGAAACCAATAATCTGAGGGTTATAGAATCATAGAGGTATACAGGACTGAAGCAGACCCTTCCATCCAACTCGTCCGTATCAATCAGATAACCTAAATTAATGTAGTCCCATTTGCCAGCATTTGGCCCATATCCCTCTGAACCCTTCCCATTCATATACCCACCCAGTTGCCTCTTAAATGTTATAACTACACCAGCCTCCACCACTTCTTCTGGCAGCTCATTCCATACATGGGGACCACACTCTGTGTGAAAATGGTGCCCCTTAAGTCCCTTTTAAATCTTTGCCCTCTCACCCTAAACATACGCCATCTAGTTTTGGACTCAGAGCGTTTTCACAGGAAAATATATTGCAACTTCCTTTTCCGGTGTAAAATAAAAGAATACTATTATTTGTAAAGGTAGAAGAAGATCGAGAGGGCAGGTTTCCTCAGGTAATGTTTTTCTCAACTCTGTCATAAATTCAGCAGAAATCCTGCTGATGTACACAGCTAGCTTCCTGCTGATGTGACAATAGCACAGGTAAAAATAAGTCTTAGGCCATCTCTAGTGCCTTATTTGTTTAAAATCTATATGCCTGGCTTCTTCTTACACTAAGTGTCATTTCGACTCCACAATCACTCATGCTCCAATGAAACAGATCCAATGGTTTTCTAAATTTATTTATTTATTTCAACCTTTGAAATTGTTCTTTGGCACTGCCAGGTGAAGCCACAACATTTCAGAAATTGAGTTCACAGCTTTACGTATCCAGTTCACAGTAAAGGTATATTCAGTAGCAAAGATGTCAAGGAAATATATGGCTGAGCTTCTGACCAGTGCCATCCACATTGTGAACGTGGATACTCCTTTGGGAGTTCTGAAGAGACAGTATGATCTATGTGGGAAACATTTGTCCATACAGAGTAAACTAATGTTTTGTGTTGACACTCAAGAGATTGTTTGAGAAAATCATTCACTACATTTGGGGATTACATTTCAGAACTATTCCAGTTACATGACCATGTCAGTGAAATCTTGTCTTTGGTCTTGCCTTCAGTAACTCTTCTGAAAACTGCAGCTGCCACAGAGCTGTGCACTGAAGGATATCTGCAGAAAACTCCAGGAACACTATGCTTCTTACATGGAAGGAAAGATTATTGAACCCTGAGCTTTCCTTTTATTGTTTTACACCAACAGGCCGGATGGAATGCTTATTACATCTGCCTGACAAATGTGTGATTCTCAAAGAGCATCTGCTTTCCTGAGGTATTGCTGCTCAACATTTCTGGAGTTCCCTAAAGTGAATGAAATGTAGAAGGTACCTCTGCAGGAATTAAACTTTTTCATATAACTCCTGGAAAACAGTTCTGCTCAATTTGATATTCATTTGTTACATGGTCTCAGAAATATCATTGGGAAAATCTGCAGTCATCATAGAAAACACTGCAAGCTGTTTCCATCGTCCACTATTCATGGCTCACATTTTTTCCAATAGGGGAAAACTTGAGAAAGCAGGGTGATTCTAAACATTTGAAGCTGTTCACCAAATGATTATCTGAGGTTTTGTGCTGTTGGCACTAAATGACAATTTTATCAAAGCAAATTGAAACTAAGTCAATGTCAAAAAAATTTGTATCTCCCGTTGTTACTCATTTTTATGATAAATTCATATTGAGAGATGATTGTTTACCTGCAAGTGAGTCATCTTGGAAAGACAATGGAATTGACTCAGGAATACACATGAAGCTATATTTAAACAGTTGCTTTTGAGCAACAGAGCAAAGAAAGAAAATGGATTTGAACGCACAAATGGGAAAACCCTCTGTTCTCTTTACTTGATTTACTGTCAAAAGAAATAAACTGGGTAAGAAGACAAATTTGGGAAAACAAAAATTCAGAGAGGACTTAAAGACATTGACAAATATTGCCACTTTGAAGGATATCAATAAACTATTAAACAATTATAGTCACATGCTATGACATCTTTAAGACTTTTAAAGAACTTTATAAATTATATAACCTTTAATCTCCCTGTCTGAAACAGATACACTCCCTTTTAAATGTACTATCTGCATTGAGCATCATGCATTTTTTCCCTAAACATAGCAGACATTAAAATTCCTTTCTATTTCCCTCAAACAAACTTTGGTATTTTTCTTCTTAATTTTCCAGTGTACGATATTTTAATTGAAGTGTTCAACAAAAAGGGTGTGGTATATACATTCAAACTTTAAAATCGATATTATACAGATACAAATACATGTTTGAGCTTCAAATTGATGATAATGGGAGTTGGTTTCTTTTTTGAAGGTTTTAACAACATTAGATAGTATTTTCAGAATTATGACCCAATTTAGAATGAGTTAGTTAGTAAAAATTGCAAACTGCTTGATGTGTTAATAACCGATTGTGATACTGTGGGGTTTACAATAAGGAGTAGATATCGAAGGCATTAACTTGCGTTTGAGTTAACATTAACAAGGATTGAAGTTAGCATAGAAAAACCACAGAGTTTGAAAGCTTTTAGGACCATTTTAGAAAAGATCTGACTGGATCAGAAGCAGCCCGGATGGACAAGTTTGTCAGAAGAATCAACTGCAGATTTTGAAACTGTTAAAAAAAAATACTCAAGCTTATGAGCTCGTTCCTAAAACTTAATTGAAATTCAGAAATGTAAGAAAGAAACCTAAGATATGTGTAGATTTCAGTCAAAACTCAATCAAGAGTTGAATATTTTTTATGACTAGTTCTCAAGAAAAATGTTAAAAAATATAGGAGAAATTATAATTTTAAAAGTGCATAACATTCCTGCAACCGAAAGAAAAATCCATAAAGGTGAACATCAAATATGAGAGATTCAACAGGGAGCAGTTTTGGCAGACAACTTTGATATACACATCAATAGTTATGGGGTAGAACGAAAAAGATACCCAACTCACCGTCCAAAACATGGTTAGCGAATCTGACTTTTTATTCTCGATATCAAGAATCTCGATACTACAGATCCTACTCCATTTTCCCAACTTTCTCACTAATGCTCTATCATTCAGGGACTTGGAGGATTCTGCCCACAGTTTCTCTAACAGCCTGTAACTGAAGCATAACATCCTTACTTTAATGTTCAATTTCTCTTGTAATAAACAATAGCATCCTATTAGCCTTCATGATTACATGTTGTATCCATATGCTTGTTTTTTTGCATCTGAGGTACCAGAAGAGCTAAAACTCTCTGTACTTCAGACTTCAAAACTTATTTTTTATTTAAGTATCACATTGTTCATTTTAATTCTTTTTACTAAAGTGAAAAGCTTCACTTTTTCCCACATTATATTTCATTTGCCAGTTTTTTGTCACCTCAATCTATGTGTATCCATCTACAACTTCCTAATATTAACAAAATAATTTCCTTCCTGTCTTAGTGCCATCTGCAAGTGTAGCCACATGTCCCTGCTACCATTCTCTTAGTCACTGACGTAAAAAGTTGAGCTCTTTGCAGGATTCCACTCATCATATCTTTCCAATCAGGCAAAGGTCAATTATTGCAGGCTCTGTTTTTTGTTTGTCATCCTTCAAATCTTTTATTCATGCTGAAAGGTTAGTACCTACATCATGAAATTTTATTCTCTGCAGTAGCTTTTGATATTGCATCTTATCAAATGCCTTCTAAAAATCCAAATGTAGTACATCTACAGTCTCCCTTTTATTCAGAGTTCTCCCCTTTATCCATTGTGCATGCAGCTCCTTCAGGAAAATCCAATAATTTAGTTAAATATAATATTCATTTAACAAAAAAAAGGACTCTTGATTATCTTGAACTTTTCAAAGTGTGCAGCTCTAATATTTTTAATGATTGATTCTCACAGGTTCCCTAAAACCAGATATCAAACTGACTGGCCTATCGTTTCCTCTTATCTGCCTTGGTCCCTCCTGAATATACAATGGGTTTCTTGGAAAATCATAGGCAAAAGTGCTTGCCAGTGCTAGAACCTGACTCTTTCATCCCTCTGGCATTGGACTTTAATGCTCAGAAGAATGCCATTTCAGATGCTCCAAGACAGGATCCAGCCCTTATACTATAGTGCTCAACCATCATTTAAGAAGACATGGCACTGAGAAGATTAAAGGTTCCTCACTGCTTTACAGACAGGAATATGGAATTGAATGGGGCATGGACAGCCTCAGGAAGGCACATTATAGAGGAAGCCAGACTGGACACAGATTACAGCCTGGGTCAGGGCTATGTCCTGGATGAAGTGGGATGTTCAGCAGTGTAGGTAAAATGTCCATGATTTGCTGTGCTCCACTGGGGGAATTGACTCCAATTTTTCTCCACTCACAGGGCCACCCCATTCACTTAAACTCTGCTATTTTGTCGACATCTCACCAAGTCTTCTGGATTACAGCATTTAGCATTGCGAGCACCATGTTCAGCCAACAAATCTCACACATCTCATCCTCCCAAGTTATAAACTCTTCCTATTCTGCTTCCCACTCACCACCACCTCATCACCTTTCCTGCTCCTGCATCACCACAAACTGCTCTTCAGGCACTTCCACCATACTCAATCCTTCTCATTGTTCAATTGCAGGAAATACCTGCCCACTTCTCCCTGGACTTCAACAACATCAAGTCGGAACTATCCATAAACCCTTAACTGCTTGCACTTGACCTGTAGGACAGACCATGACCCAATTCCAGAACTGAAAGGATACATATCATTAGAATATGATAGGGTCCAGTATTTGACTGATTGTGGCTAACCCCTTGAAATGAAAACTGAAACATCCTTTTACTGATTGTGAGGGGTCTCCCTGACTGACTGTATTTTCCTTTCACCCGAATGAGGGCTGTTCCTCTTCGATGTTTTTAAAAAAATATTAATTTGTGGAACATGGGCATCGCTGACTGGGCCAGCATTTGTTGCCCATACCTAATTGCCCTTCAGAAGGTGGTAGTGAGCTGCCTGAGGGTTGACTTACAATGTCATTAGGGAGGGAATTCCAGAATATTGACCCAGCAACAGTGAAGGAATGGCAAAACTTTTCCAAGTCAGTGGCTTGGAGGGGAACTTGAAGGTGATGATTTCTTATATATCTACTGCCCTTGTCCTTCTGGATGGAAGTGGTCACAGGTTTGTAAGGTGCTGTCTTTGATGAATTTCTGCAGTGCATCTTACAGATAGTACACACTGTAGCTACTGAGCACCAGTGGTGGAGGAAGTGGTTGCTTGTGGATGTAATGCCAATCAAACAGGCTGCTTTGTCCTGGATGGTGTCAAACTTCTTGAGTGTTGTTGGGGCTGCACTCATCCAGGCAAGTGGGGAACATTCTATCACTCTCCTGACTTGCGCCTTGTAGGCAGTGGACAGGCTTTGGGGAGTCAGGAGATGAATTACTCACTGCTGTTTTCCTGGCCTCTGACCTACTCTTGTAGCCACTGGGTTTCTTGATAGATCCAGTTAAGTTTCTAGTCAATGATAACCCCCAGGATGTTGATTGTAGGGGATTCAGTGATGGTAACACAATTGAATGTCAAAGGCCAGAGGTTAGATTGTCTCTTGGTGGTGACGGTGAAAGCCTAATATTAGTGTGGCGTGAATGTTCCTTGCTACTTGTCAGCCCAATCCAGATCTTGTCACATTTGAACATGGACTGCTTCAGCATGTGAGGAGTTGCAAATGGTATGAACATTGTGCAATCATTGACAAACATCCCCATGTCTCACCTTCTGATAGAAAGAAGGTCATTGTTGAATCAGCTAAAGATGGTTGGGCCTAGGACACTACCCTGAGGAACATCTGCAGAGATGTCCTGGAGCTCAGATGACTGACCCCCAACAACTATAACCATCTTCCTATGTGTCAGGTATGACTTCAATCGCCACCCCTTAATCAACTTCCCCCCCCCCCCCACCCACCCCCACCTCCCCCTCCCCACCCCACCCCCCTCACACACACACACACACACACACACACACACAGAGGCTGCCCCCTGATGCCCATTGATTCCAGTTTTACTACGGCTCCTTATTTCCACGTTCAGTTGAATGTAACCTTAAAGTTAAGGGCTGTCACTCTCATCTTCCCTCTGGATTTCAGCTTTTGTACAGGACATACTTGGTCAATTTTCCATATTGTCAGGTAGATGCCTGTGTTGTAACTGTACAGGAACAACTTGGTTGTGGGAGCAGCAAATCTTCAGTATTATTGCCAGAATGTTGTCAGGCCCTGTAGCCTTTGCAGTATCCAGTGCCTCTGAACATTTCTTGCTATCACGTGGACAAAATCGAATTGGCTGATTACTGGTATCTGTAATGCTGGGGACCACTGGAGGAGGCCGAGATGGATCATCCACTTGGCACTGCTGGCTAAAGATTGCTGCAAGAGCTTCAGCCTTACTTTTTACTCTGATGAGCTGAGCTCTTCCCCATTGTGAATGGGAATATTTGTGCAGCCTGTTCCTTCAGTGAGTTGTTTAATTGTTTCAGACATAGCCATTTGCTTGAAGCATATGTAATGTGTTTTCTGCAAAAACACTTGGGACGTACTGGAGGTTCGAAGTTGATGTCGTACAGTACCATAGAGGGACATGTCCATGTTCTTCACTGTTCAGTACTTTTGAGCATCAGAAGCTGCATATCTCTCCCTCGGTGTTAAAAACTACTAAGATTGATAGACTGTGATGGAGCACTGAGAGTGAGAGGCAGAGATCCAAAGATTAGAATAGATTAGATTCCCTACACTGTGGAAACAGGTCCTTCAGCCCAACAAGTCCACACCGAACCTCCAAAGATTAACCCACCCAAACCCATTTCTCTCTGACTAATGCACCGAGCAATAACACAATTTAGCATGGCCAATTCACCTGACCTGCACATCTTTGGACTGTGGGAGGAAACCAGAGCACCCAGAGGAAACCCACGCAGAAGCTGGTCTCCTCTCCAGCAGTCTCATAGTGAACCCTTGTGACACATGCTATTCTCTATTTAATTAGATATCCCTCCAGGGAAAAGAAAATTGTTACATAATCCTGGGATTGACTATGGAGCCCAGAAATTAGATTCAAGTCTCTGGAGAGGAACCCTGTCAAAATCACCCAGTAATTCTCACCAGTAAATAGTATTCTTGTAGCACCTAGCTCCATAGGATTCGGCCTCTGGTGTCAGATCAGGTGACCTGGTTACTGTTCTGCAACCGACTCTCAAATGTTAAGTTGCCTAAGACCAATTCTGAAGTGCAACCACACAAAGATAAAAACACAAAGTCTTCTCCACAATTACACAGAATTGCACAACATCTTTGTTCTTGTTCATGGTGTGTAAAGCCATTTTGGGACTGTTTGCAAAACAGAATGAGGCTATGCAGCTCTTTGGAATATGGCAAAAATATGTGGATGAATTTTAAGTGATGCTGACTGGATGAATTTCCTTCCACCATTTTACAACGGAGGATGTATGTCATGCCACTGAGATGCTGGAGAACCCCACGGGGCTGTTATGTTGCTCCAAGCAAATGGCCACGTCTGAAACAATTTAACAACTCACTGGAGGAGCAGGCTCCACAAATATCCCCATTCACAATGGGGAGGAGCCCAGCACATCAGTGTAAAAGGTAAGGCTGAAGCTTTCACAGCAACCTTCAACCAGCAGTGCCAAGTGGATGATCTGTCTCTACCTCCTCCAGTGGTCCCCAGGATCACAAATACTAGTCTTCAGCCAATTCAATTGTGATTCCAATATGCTTTCTAGTTTATCTCTACAATCTCTGTTTCCCTATTGTAAATCATATTTTTTAAATATTTGATAATACAAATCATAAAATGAACGGTACACTTCAATTATTTTGAGGTTTGCACAGAATTGAAAGGGTAAGATTAATTGTATTGCTTAAAAAAAGGCCTGTCAAAGTTTTTCATCTCACAATCATCAAGTCAGTCAATGTCAACAAATTCCTGATGGAAGAACAATTTTATACTGTTTGAGAAAAGGGGGTACTGATTGGTTGAAGTCTTGCCATGGGAATTACACAAATGAATTCCACCTTATCTACATCAAGTTATTATTTCCAGAGGGCTGGGTTCAATTGTTGAACATGTTCGTGACACAAACCTATTTCATTCTATAAACTAATGACATCAAGGGATATAGAGATTGAGTGGTGATGCAGGCTCAAATAAGCTGAATGAGCTCCTGTTCTGAAGTCCCTAAGTTTTTGTTTACAGTCAAAAAATGCAAGTTGCTTCTTATCATTGCCATGGGAAATACACTAGGGAACATATCCACCATCCCTCAGTTTAATTGAAAAAAAGTAAAATGGCTGAGCATGTATTTTTTGCTTGCTTACAATGAACGTATGCAGCTTCTGGCAAGTGCAAGTCAGCCTCCTTGTGAGACAGTCTGATAATCTTAAATTGATTAGTGTAATTTATAGCACATTTGGGATTGTTAATTTCTGCTGTTCATGTCACATTAAGCCATCCCTTGTTTATAATTAGAATAGATCACGCTGGGCCTTTAGTGGTTTGCACTTGTACTTAGCTCTCCTTAAATAAAAGTCATCTCCGTTATATTTGGATGTAATGATGTGGCATTCCATTTCTTGTTGAAAGGCCTGCTGGGCGTGTTTATAGTGATTCCTTGCATTCTTTTTTTATGTATGAAATTGAGATATATATATCTTCTTTCATTGCCTAAGGTGTTATTTGTCTTGGTAATGCGCTTGGTAAAAAGAATATATATTTTGTTTTTATTGGACTACTTTTACAGACTCTGAAAGAGAAGCTGGAAATCGCAGTATTTCTGTAGATTTGTAGCATTATAAATAAAGATAAAATGCTCAATCATACGTGTACAGAAAACAGGGCAATCTTTATAGATAGGTCGTTTGTGATCCATCTTGTAATGTAACTTGAGACAAGAAGCCTAGTAATGAAGTCACTTAAGCTGTAGTGAGCAACAGAATAAACAAAAGTACTTTCTGAAGTGCTTATTCCTCTTGTAAAGACATTTGACTTGTACTCCAGTTATATATCAGTTTCTTTTTAAAAGATGCACTTCCGAAAGTTGCAGAGTTCTTCTTCAAATGGGCCAAAATGATAGGAAAATATTAGATTCTAATGTCACTCTGGAGAAATTGAATCAAAACAATTGGAACCTACTCGTTTACTCACTCACCAAGCAGGGAACGAGATGATGTCACAAGTGGGCCATTGAATTTAAGATTGCCAATCCTCCAGGATTCCCTAAAAATTAAGATTTTGAGATCACTGGAAGAAAACGAGAAGAAAAATGTTTGTTGCAGTAAAAGAATTGGGGCTCCTTTTAATTTTGTTTGATGCTGGGGAGGAAAGAGCTGAAAATGCGTTGCTGGAAAAGCGCAGCAGGTCAGGCAGCATCCAAGGAGCAAGAGAATCGACGTTTCGGGCATGAGCCCTTCTTCAGGGAATGCCCGAAACGTCGATTCTCCTGCTCCTTGGATGCTGCCTGACCTGCTGCGCTTTTCCAGCCACACATTTTCAGCTCTGATCTCCAGCATCTGCAGTCCTCACTTTCTCCTCACTGGGGAGGAAAGGCCATTTAACTGGTCAAAGCTGTTGGGATGGAGGCCATGTGATGCATCCTCCTGGAATATGTTTTTCCAGAGTTGACAAATTTATTTGAGCTCATCGAGGAAACCTTTACAGCCCAAGCAAAAGATTATAGTCTTAAAAGTTAACTGGAAGAGTAAAAAGATGAAATGGAATCATTGGATTATGTTTGGTCTTAAAAGTGCCCAATGATGCTGAGGATAATCCTAAATAGGTTTTTAGATGGGCTGGTGTTGTTTTTAATAATAACATTCAGCAGACTGCCCTCTAGCTTATAACAAAACGGGGAAGGAAAGGCCAAGAGACATTTTCGCTCAAATATTAATCCAGTGTCCCAGGTAATGTTCTGGGGACCTGGGTTTAAATCCCACCATGGCGGATGATGTAATTTGAACTCAACAAAATCTGGAATTAAGAGTCTAATGATGACAATGTTGATTGTTGGATTCACTCATGTCCTTTTGGGATAGAAACTGCCATCCATACCTGGTCTGGTCTACATGTGATCCCAGAGCAGAAGTGGTTACTGCAGATGCTGGAGATTAGAGTCAAGATTGGAGTGGTTCTGGAAAAGCACAGCAGGTCAGGCAGCATTCAAAGAGCAGGAAAATCTATGTTTCGGGCAAAAGCCCTTCATCAGGATATGATTCCAGACCCGCACTAATGTGATTGACTGTTAACTACCTTCGAGGCAATGTGAGATATTATGTTATAGGTTATCTTTATTAACTCATTCACCAGCTCACTATATTCATTAATACCTGGTTTCTGCTCATTCATTCTTAACCCTTTACTAACCAGTTATTCACTACAACACAGTTTCATTCATTCATAAAATTGTAATTGTAATTGTAATTAAATTGTAAATTAAAGCAACACTTCCAAACCCATTACTGCTCCTTCTCACCTTCAATCTTTATCAGATGTGTTTACATCAAAAACTACCTCAAAACAAGTGTCAATATCGTAAACAATACCATCACCATATAGCCTCCACGAAACATTATAATATTAATTAGCTCTTGGCAACTATCTTCCGGACCAGAACAGATTACTGAACACCAAACAGTTTCCCTAGTTAGTATGTACTTGTTAAACACCATTTAATTGGGCTGTTATCCCCTTAAGAAACTAACTGTAAAAACAGCACTTATGTGAAATTGCATGAACGAATGAAAGTCATACTGGCAGTTGGTAAACACATCTCACAACCCAGCTACAGTAATCAGTTTAATATCCTTTATTCTTTTATTAAGCACAGATACAATTTCTAACTTATTTAGAGCATATAGGCCTCGAACTTTTACTAACATTTACTAACTTAAAAAAAACAAAGGGACTAACACCTCTTACTTATGCAAAAGGACTGGACAGGCATTCTTAATCCCATCAGAAGTAGCAGCCAGCACGTAGCGCATAGAGTCATAGAGATGTACAGTATGGAAACATACCCTTCAGTCCAACTCGTCCGTGCCGACTAGATATCCCAATCTAATCTAGTTTAATTTGCTGGTACTTGGCCCATATCCCTCTAAACCCTTCCTATTCATATACCCATCCAGATGCCTTTCAAATGTTGTAATTGTACTATCCTCCACCACTTCCTCTGGCAGTTCATTCCATAAACACGCCAGCCTCTGTGTGAAAAGGTTGCCCCTTAGGCCCCTTTCATACTTTTCCCCTCTCACACTAAAGCTATGCCCTTTAGTTCTGGACTCCTCACCCCAGGGAAAAGACCTTGTCTCTTTCCCTATCCATGCCCCTCATGATTTTATAAACCTCTATTTGGTCACTCCTCAGCCTCCAATGCTCCAGGGTAAACATCCCAGCCTATGCAGTCTCTCTCTGTAGCTCAAACTCTCCAACTTTGGTAGCATCCTTGTAAATCTATTCTGAACCCTTTCAAGTTTCACAACATCCTCCCAATAGGAGGGAGACCAGAACTGCACATAATATTCCAAAAGTGGTTTTAAACCATCTCCAGGCTCCCATGACAGAAGCCTCTCATACCACTGTGTACTATAGATAAAAAATGTAACACAATATTCATGAAATTTTATTATATATAAAAACTGTGTATAAAGGAGCTCTTGTAAGAGCTGTATTTTGGAATTCTATTGCCACCTTGAATTTGTGCTACTTGCTGTTGCTGAATAAAGGTGGCAAGTTTCGTCACTCACAGATTTCGGTCATTATTTGAACACAATCCCACAGCAATTAGGGATGGGCAATAAATGCTGGTCTGGCCAGTGCCACTCCCATCCTGTAAATGAAATTTTAAAAAAGAGGAACAAATTTAATCCCTAGAGAACACTGTGAGGGTTTTCTCATGTAAGTAATGAAAGATGTAAGCCTACTTCACAATAAAGTGTTATGACGTCCATGTACCTTTAAGGGTGTATATTGTGAACTACAGCCAATCATTACTACCTCCACAGAATGTGATACATTAGTTCAATGACACAGTTAGTGAGCAAGTTAGTGGTTGAAGTCAGATATATGTATTACAGTCTCCTGGCAAATGTTATAGTCTTATCTTCAAATAAAGAACCTGCTGTCTACACTGAAGAGAAGAGGAACCTAATGCCTAACGTCCAACAATATGAGAGCTTAACTCAAGTGTTTAAGATTATCATTCTTTTGCAGGGAGAGGTCGATATCCTTTGTCAGGTGAAGCCAGCCATGAGTTTCACATATTGTGAACATACATGGCAATGATTCTAGTCAGATTAGTTTAGGTCAATCTATGCAAATTGCCTTCATAATTATGCTAAACAATTGACAAGAGGAGATTCTCCAGCACAGAACCAGTAATTGGAGACAGAGTAATAGAGACAACAGCTCCACCCTGAGAAACGTTTTTAACTTTTACAGCTTAACAACTAAAAAATGATGGCATCTGATACACCACCATCTTGAAGCAGCAGCTCCTCCATAGGATGACCTGTGGTTGCAGCTGTAGTTGTGTATGCCAGGAAGCCTTCAAAGTCTGCCTGGATTACTATATCCCCATCCACCATCCGACTGTAACCTGTCACCTCCGGATAGCTGACTTGATCTGGATGCTTGGCAAATTGGGTATGTGGTGAAGGTGGGGTCAGTGGTGCGTGGGCTGATTGGAAGCTATATCAATTGTCCTTTGATGTTCTTTCACATCAATATGTTGAGGTGAAAATTCATCTTGAAAACAAAATCAAGCAAAGCAAGGAGTACAAATGCTCAACAACATTGTGACATTACATTTAAACCAAATCTTGTTGGTGCCTGAAGATTTGTCTTCAATGTATGGAAATCAACAGCAGGGGATAAAATTGCCCCATAACAATAATTAATTATATTGAAATTGAAATGGCAATTTCTGACAGCATATAAGTTCTTCACGGTGCACTTCAAAGCGACTATGGAAATAACTTTTATGAAAAATAAAGCATTGGACAAGCTACGAAGTAATATTTTAAACTAAAACAGTGAGAATTGTAATTTATGCATGTAATAGGGATGCTTGTGAAAGATTGGTGGTGAACAAATAGATATTCTCAGGAGTTTCTGCTTTCTTTTTAATGATTTCAGTCGTCATTGTGTTTAAATAATGTACTGTGACAGGGTGCTGAATTGCAGCCAGAAATACAAAAACAATTGTTTGTTAGAAACTTAATTTATGAAATTGTCCAATACACCATTGGGAAAAAAAAATTCCAGATTTCAACATGATACATTACATGCACAACAAGGGAATGTAGAATTGAGTAGAAATACATTAAAGACTCTCGTTAAGCCATGCTACAAAACCATTTTGGAGTTGTCTGTTACAGACATATAGTACATTGCAATCCAGATGAGAAGGGTAGAATGAATGGTATTGCTCACAGCCTCAGTGAGGTCCAGCGTTTCGTCATTTATATCAGAACTCACACGTTTGCATTTGTGGATTTAGCTTTTGCTCTAACAAGCAGTTTCCATCCACAATGTGGTACTGTCATTTAATTAAAACAGATAAATAAAAGTCAGCAGAATATATCACCAAATAAAAAGGTATTTTACTGCAATTATTTTAGATCATTATTTTTTGAAAGCTTGGCTCAGCTCACAAAACGAAATGGTTGGACTAACTGAGTGATGATTAATAGTGCTGCTTATTACAACTAAAAAGTGTTTTGCATGAATGTAAGCCAAAAATTGTATATAATTTCAATCAGATTTAAAATTCAATCATTTTAAAATTTAGAGTGGGTTTATTATGGTTAAAAATGGCCCTTCTAAATAATTAAACATTATCCCCTTTATATCTTGTTAATGATAATGACTTCCATATATCTTGCACAAGGCTGAGGTTTTAGACCTCACAAGTGCTAACTACATTTTTTTTTGATGCTTAATAACCTGATGCATTTGCAAATACTAATCACAATAGATCTGAAACACATTTGAGGTAGATTCATTCATAAGTGGAAAACTGGAGAAGGTCATGTGGCTTGCAAGGGAATTCTGTCACATACCTGGTGTCAGCAAGGACTTTCTTCTGCAATTGGATTTGCCAATGCGTCCATTATTTTACAACTTTATTTCCAGAGGAGCACATTCAAATTCATGTTGCTGTCCTCCTGTCTAAACCCTGCTCAGAACTAAACCTGAGGCCTGAGAAAAGGTGTATGATGTCAATTGTTAGCTTCTTCCTGTTCTTTATTTTGCAAATTTAGTGGAACACATTGAGAGAAAGAAGGGGATTATTTATTATAATGAGGTCCCTATTGCCAACTCTTCAACTGTATGTCTTTCCACTGAATTGCTGAAAACATTTGTGCCAGATGAATGTTTTATCTCTAGTAAATGTGTCAGAGCAGCAGTGCTATCGGCTTTTCTGTAATCATCAGAGACATGGACAATGTACCGGGGACATCTCAACCTCTTTGTAAAATATCACCAATGATGCCCCTGCAAAATCCTAAAACTCCATTAGCAAAGTAGGCACTCTAATGACATTGACCTCTATCAGGTTACCACCTCAAATATCAAGGTATTGGTTACAGTCAGTTAGTTGCACTGTGTGGATCAAGTTGTCCATGTGCCTGACAGAAGACTTCCAAAACAAACCTGCCACTCAGAGCTTCATCACAGTTACCTGTAGAAAGCATGTGACGAATGTCCTCAAAGTTCCCATATAAAATGTAATACCTCAACTGGCTCATAGAAATGTCTAACTCAAGACAGCCCAATCTCATAGAGTCATGGAGATGTACAGCACGGAAACAGATCCTTCGGTCCAACTCATCCATACTGACCAGATATCCTAACCCAATCTAGTCACACCTGCCAGCACCTGGCCCACATCCCTCCAAATCCTTCCTATTCATATACCCATCCAAAAGCCTTTTAAATGTTGCAATTGTACCAGCCTCCACCACTTCCTCTGGCAGCTCATTCCATACCCGTACCACTCTCTGTGTGAAAATGTTGCCCCATAAGTCTATTTTTATATCTCCAAAGGCTCAGGCAGAGATCCAGCTCAAACAGCAAGGGAATGTGAAGACCCGCCTACCAAAAACATCAGTTACCCGTCCCGCAGTAGGGTTTGCAAATCCAGACTTGGATTGATTAATCATCTCAGGACATACAACAATGGAGTCACCAAATTCATACTCAATCCCGCGGTACTGCCTGAGAAGACAAAAGTCTTCAATGAGAAAGAAAGACCGACTGAAGCAACTGTGCTGGAGCCATGCCTTCTACTTACCTATTTCCCCATTTCTTTAATGGTTGCCCTATCTAGGTAATTTGGATCACTTCTTTAAAGGGGATAACAGATTGAGGTTCAGGAGTCCTCTCCTTAATTGTATCTCTCCATCTTCTTAGGCAGTGTTCTTTTATAAAGGATTAGAAAGATTTTCAACAGATTGGTTGAACAAATTCATTTTGCTAAGAGGACATACAGGAATACCCACACATTAATGTGGAGCACGCACTGGATGAAATCAAAACTAAAAGGTAATGATACAAAACAAAGAAAACCAATTGGAAAGGAGCTCATAGATGTATCCTGCTGTATGATTGGCACTTGTGAAAAGGACTCCATGTACCATTAAGATTATATGATGTATGTATTGCATATTTAATATTCAGTGTTATGAAATGTTTCCATGGCAGTTCCTCCATGCATCTATGAAGTGTGTTAAATTCTATATTTTTGGCTCTGTAACTAAAGCTATGCATACTTGTCACCACTTTGGGCATGCACCTTGAGCCACATGATAATTATATCACATTTCCTTATGAATGCAGTGATATAGAATATTTTGAAACATGGCTGCATTTTATTGCTATCCCTTGACTTCTTATTGCAGATATGCTGTTAATGCATTGCAAATGATGGAACAGAAGGAATTCCCTCAGTCAGTCACATCTCTATCAGGATTTGCAGCAACAGTCTTAAAATAATTCCATTTGCCTCATTACCCTGCACTTTTCTGTTTCAAATCGTCATGCATCTTTCCTTAAAACTCACATTGCATCAATCCCTCTGGCAAAGCCTGTTACGCACCAAGTTTGTGTAAGGAATTTGCTCCTTTTCCTCAGATCACCCTCTTCATGATTGAATTTGTTGATCCCACACCAAAATGAAATGGAAGACAGTGGCATAGTAGTAATTTCACTGGACAATTAATCCAGAGCCCGATGTTAATGTTCAGGAGACATATGTGACAATGTTGCTCCTTTAAAAAGGTTTATGCTGTCCTTGGCTTTTTTTTCAGAGAGGTCATAAAAGCAGTAATTCCAAAAGATCTAGGTTTAAAGGGTTTTCAGGCCAATTTGATTATAGCTAATAGATAATGCCTCAGGAAAAAGGCTTGTAAGTTTAAAATAAAACATTTGCACAATGAAAGATGAGTGACCAGTTCTCCCAGCTCAGCTCTTCTCTGGCTCGGTTTGGTTTTAGCAGGCAGTTGGTGTGAAGGGGCTGGACCCCAAGAAGCAGGTCCATGCTGATCTACCCTCTCTCTGACATCTCTCCTGGAAAATCCTGTGTTGGATTTTTCCTTTTTTTGTAAAATGGTGTTTATAGGGATTGTTGCAAGTATTTGAAACAGCATCGTTAAGTTAGAATAAACTGCTGGGTTTTCAGATAGATGAAGTTATTCTGTTCTCTTTTGTTTGTGTTTCATTCAGTAGTCTTGAAAATAAATTCTGTTTTGTCTAAAACAAAGTGGTTTGGCCAACTGCATCACTCCTGGAATATCCACCACACACCTACTTAAAACAACTAGCAAAGTTATGGCCCAGGTTACTTTATTGAAATGCTTTGAGGGAGTCTGGTCTGGTCCATATTACATGGACTGGGAATGTTCATTTTGGAGTTAAAGTATGGCTGTAGGTCTCTTAGATGGTGTCACATTCATTAAAAACCTTTGTGAGTTTTGCCATGTGCTCATTAACTTTTCAGCTCATTCTGTATATAAACAAGCTTCATGGTGACTTTGTGGGTGAATCATGTGCAGAGTTTTCTCCACATTGACACCTTCCAAGGTTGAAGACTTCCCTAACACCATCTTACGTGCTGCAGGCCAGGAGCATCACCAGAGTCTGTGGTTATCATTCCCATCCTCAGGAGAGATCTCTGTTTAGTGTCAAAAGATGGTTCACTGCTTTAAACTATCTCACTAGAGTGTCCGCAACATCAGAAAGAGTGGGCCTCCTTCCCCAGGATGTCACAAAGGAGATCAGTGCCTCTAGTAGTTATTAGTGCATTGGCATTCAGTGCAGAAATCTGATGAATCATTTCTTATACCTTAAAGGCTATATGCCACTATCTTTGCACTGCAACCATACATTTATGAAGCCATCACTCAATCTAAATCTGCAAATGTGCAGTCATGTTACATAAGCCTGCTCACCTCACCATCACATGGGTGGTTTGCACTTCCTGGTACTAAGATGATGTCAGATCCAAGACTGAAATCTGGCTTGATAGATCATATTTGTTTTCTTATTTGGTTTTAACATAATGACATCTCACTGAAGCATAAGGATACAATATTACAGATTTCGGTTTGAACAATAAAACAGAAGTTTATTGTACCAAAAAATGAAGATAGAATAGAATAAACCAAACTAATTATACTTAACACACCTTTAAAGTTTTTACAAAATGTGGAAAAAAATCTATCTCATTCCAAAATTACTCTCTTACAGATTTTACACCATACTTTTTTACCTTTATTGATTTTATAAAGCACCCCTGTACAGGTCTTAAAACACTCCTTAACAGAGCTCACATCAGAGAAAATCTTCTTCTCTATCAGACCTATTTGCTTAATTTAACTGTGAAATTAACTCCCAGTCGGGGAAATCTGATTGCCTCTCCTTGGAACCTTGATACACTTGACCTTTAATTTTCTCAGCTTCAAATACCCCCTTCAGGCCTTTATTTGAACAATTCAGGTCTGTAACTACTCTGAAATTCCTTAGTTTGAGATAATTTATTTTTAACAAATCTGAAATATCTTGAACAGCAGAATTTTGCCTTAAATTGAGTGTGTAATCCATTGCCACTCTCTTCTAGATATGCCCCCCATGAAGAAGTTCTTCTCTTATCTCCATTTGGATTTCTGTTTTATTGTTTTGGTTTGTTCTCCTTCATTGCTTCCTACCTCTCTCTTCCTCTTTGATAAAGTGTTTGCCAAAACATATTTTCACAGCCACATCTCTTTCCTTAATGTCTATTTTCATCTCTACCTTATCCTGCATAGTTTCCAACTGAAGTTCCAGGCTTTTTTTTTATGCCACCCAAGGTTATAGCTAGTTCTGAGACATACAATGTTTCTCAGACAGCTGCTTTGACCTCATTCTAAGATCCACACTCAACATCATGCACCACCACCTGCACACTCTCAACTGTTCACTCTATCAGCACAGCCTCACACTTTCTCAAAACTTTCTCCATCCCTTGCCCATTCTATTCTTCATCTCATTAAATGCTTCAACAAGAAGCCTTTCATTTGCCTTTGAGATGTGAAGGAACAAAAGCTCCAAAGGCTCATGGGTACCAATGCGTCTCTGGATTCTTGGTTCCCTCCCATTCCCTCCCCTTCCCTTCCATTCCATCCCTTTTTTCTAATTGCTGCATATTCAGTATTGTTGCTGACCGTTCACTCTCTAGTTCTGAACAATCAGCAAAGGACGTAGCTTTATCACTTTACATTACCAATTTAATGAATAATGGGCACGTTATGACATTGAACATTTCTTTGATCACCTTCACCTTCTTTGGACAAGAATTCTGTCCCACCACAGAGACCATTTCACCCATCTCCAATACTCTCCTCCAACAGGTTCCCTCTTTCTGGCCTTTCATCAGCAGTTGATCGCTTCACTGAGAATTGCCAACACAACATAAGTTATCATAATTTCAATGTTCTATTCTCACAAGTCTAACCTTGATTTGGCATTATACTGGCTGAAAAGGGTGCTGCTTTTCTCTCGAGTACTGTTTTAACTTGGCAACTAATAAATAATGGGGTGCTATGTGAAACTAAAGGTTCTCCTCAGGCTGTTGTAATCCAAGAGACTAAAAATGACTGTTCTCTGACTCTTGAATTGTTCTGGGTTACCGAATGAAAATCTTGTTACAATTTTGTTCCTGGCAGGATCAGATGTAGCAACCATTTCAACTGGAGAATAAAATAGTCATTGGAAAAACCTGTTTCTGGAATGTTATAATATTCACAGAGTTCTGGCTTATGCAGCGTGAACAAATACATCAATTGGATTTCATCACAGTGTTCTGGGTACATGAATCATAAGAAGATAATGTGATATAAGATAAAGTAAGTGATTAAAAAGACAAATTGAATGTTGCCCTTTATTGGAAGTAAAATGAAGTTGGGGAGATTTCATGCTGCTTTTGCTAAACTCAGAGACTCATGATAGCAATGCACATTTCCTGGAATACCAGAAACATAACAGTGCAGTGTCTCATTTACAATAATCAACTTCACTTCAGGGACATTGTCAAATGTCACACCATGGTACAGTGATACTGCTAGGTGCTCATCCACCTCAATCCTCATCATTCCCCTTGTGCGGCAGTAGCATCCAACTGGAAAGCCATAACCATAAGACTATAAGACACAGGAGCAGAAATTATGCCATTCAGCCCATCAAGTCTGCTCTGCCATTCCATCATGGCTGATAAGCTTCTCAATCCCATTTTTCCGTTTTCTCCCTTTACCTCGAGATCCCCTTGATATTCAAGAACTTAGCTATCTCAGTCTTAAATATACTCAATGACCTGGTCTCCACAGCCTTCTGCAGCAATGAATTCCATAGATATAGAATATATGACATACAAGCACTGTTAGGTTTTGCTTGTGTCAAAGGGGCAGCATTTACATTGCATTTACCTCCTCTGTTGCATTGCTTGCTATATATCTGAGACATCATGAGGTGATAAATATGTCCCTTGACTCCGTGAGTTGAAGAAATATTGTTGGAAATAGATTGTTTGAGTCCCGCTTGACAGGCCGGCAGAGTAAAAATTCAGAGCAGCTCACTCTAGTTGCCTGATCACCAGATTTCTAACTAGTTCCCTTGAGTTGTCTCAACTTCCAATTTGGCTGCTGGCATCTCTCCTTTGAAACAGTACAACTGCATAAGTTTGATATGCTTTCAGGGTGATGAGATTCAGCTTGCTCCCTGGACCATTCACCAATACCTCCTTCATCATCCAATATTTCACTCACCTGCTCTATGTCCTTGTTTTTGGTCTGAGGGAGAGAATAATGAATCTGCAGCTAATATTTTAAATTTAATTGAATGAGCACATCAAGATATAGCTGGCTCAATTAAATTGGGAAAATTAGGTTATGGGATAGGTTAGAAGAGATTCAGTAATAGGTGGATGTTATTACAGAATACTTTTAAAGACTATATTCAGTGAAAAAAAAAAGACTCCATCTGTCAGAAACTAAGGTAGTTAAAGAGTAAAATACATTGTCTAAAAGTACAATGAGACATAAACAAGAGTGAGAGAAAGCTACCTAGAAATAGTTAATAAAAATTTCTATAAATTAGCTATTTTTGAGAAGATTTGTAGCTCAGGTTGATGATAAGTCTGTAAGTTAGCTTGCTGAGTTGAAGATTTGCTTTCAGATGTTTCATCACCATACTCAGTAACATCATCAGTGAGAGTCTCCGGTGAAGTGCTGGTGGTATGTCCCACCTCACTATTTATAGGTCTTGGTTTCTTAAGGTGGGTGATATCATTTCCAGTGCTTTTTTTAAGGGAAGATAGATATGATCAAATCAATGAGTTTATTAATGGAGTTTTGATTAGAATGCCATGCTTCTAAGAATTCTTATGCAAATATTTGTTTCACCTGTCCTAGGATGTGTATGTTGTCCCAGTCAAAGTGGTGTCCTTCTTTGTCTGTATGTATAGAAACTAGTGATAGTGGGTCATGTCTTTTGGTGGGCCAATTGTGTTCATGTATCCTGGTGGCAGCTTGTCAGATGTAGTGCTTTTTACAATTCTGACATGATATCTTGTAAATGACGTTGGCTTTGCTGGTGGTATCTAATGGATCAGATATAGTGTTTTTTACAGTTCTTGCATGGTATCTTGTATATGTCATTAGTTTTGCTGGTGGTATCTTGTAAATGACATTAGTTTTGCTGGTGGAACCAGAAATGACATCACCTACCTGAAGAAACCAAGACCTATAAACAGAGCAGCGGGACATACCACCGGTGCTTCATCAGAGACTCTCACTGATTATGTTACCTAGTATGGTGACGAAACATCTGAAAACAAACTTTCAAACTCCAAACTGACTTACATACTTAATTCCTACAGGTTGTTGAAACTGAAAAGAGTAAGTAAAGTGAAACTCAATCTTCTAGATTTTGAGTAGAAGAATTTATCATGGGAAATAAGGAAATGGCAGATGTATTGAACAAATACATTGCATGTATCTTCATAGTAGAGGATATGTATAATATTCCAAAAATAATAATGAATCAGGTGAAAAAGGAATGAAGAATTTAAAGCAATTATAATCACCAGGCAAAGGTTATAGAGAAAATTATTAGAACTAAAAATCAAGTCCAAATGGAAATAATTTTATGCTCCCAAAGCTGCTGAAATTGTTGATGTATTGATTTTAATGTTTCAAAATTCCCTAGATTTTTATGTGATGAAGAGTCATCAGGCTCGAAATATTAACTCTGCTTTCTTCCCACAGATGTTGCTGGACTTGCTGTGCTTTGCAAACAATTTCTGTTTTTGTTACATAAAAGGGAATTAGCCTAACTATCGCTAATGATTTGATGACTTGTGACTTGTGCATGCAATTGCGAATCTAGTGAAGAAATTGAAAAAGATGCCTACTGTAGCTGTTAGTTTAAATGAGGCATTCGAAAGGGCATTGGGTAATTATTTGGATAGAAATAATGTTCAAGGATAGGGAGAAAGGCAGGAGATTGGCATTAGGTAATGATGCTTGTTTGAATAGCTGATGCAGGCAAGATGGGCTGCTTCAGTACTATAACAATGCTGCAATTCTGCTATAGTTTCAAATCTTTATTTAGAAAATTCATCTTCAGGAAATATTTCTGATAAGATCTTGTTTTTTGTTATTGAATATATTGTTTAGCTCTTCTATCGCATTGTCCAAGCTCAGCCTCTGTGCAGAAATTGTGAATGAATTTACTCATCAGCGGAGATGATAAAAATTCTATCAACAAGGATGTATGCTAAATCTGTCCATCAAACCATAAAAAGATTCTACAGAGATTGGAAGACAACCTTGGTTTTCATTCTACTTGATTGATGTGATTCAGCTTTTCCATATGATCACCATATGACATACAGTATAGAGACTGGGTTCTTGTTGAGAAGGATGTCCTGAAGTTTACTAGCAACACTAATTACATACATTGATGTGGTATTTCAGACTGTCTAAGTTCTTTGTTTACTTATTGTCGGAGAAATTTGCCCAATAAAGTAGAGACCACATAAACCAGATTGGGTGAAATTGACATGCTGTTTGTTCCAAGCAAAATCGCTGGAAAAGAAACTGACTAAGCTGAAACGGCACAGACTGTCTGTCCAGCTAGCTGAGAATTTCTCTTTCCCAAGCTGAGGATGAAGCCAGTTTTTATAATAAGCCTGTACAATAAGGCTAATTAGAAATGGGGAAAATGCAATGTATCTGGAAATGGAGTAATCTAGTTACAATGATGCTTATTGGAAAATTGTCCTAATTCTCTTCACAAAGCAATATCCTGACAGTATCAATGGGTTTGGAGCTTCCATTCCTCTTTGCAGGTAGATGCTAATGTCTCCTCTGAATTGGTGAGGTGCTTCCATTGTCCTGTCCTAGGAGTAGTGCTCTTGCTGGTGTCTCTCTGTATAACCTGTTTTTTGTGTGGCTTTGGTATTGCTGGGTTGTGAAACTGCCCTCGGGGCTTTGGGATAGCTGTGGTGCTCTGTCATTGTTAGTGGGTGCTTGAAGTGTATTCCCTTGTCTGCGAGTGCTATCTAGTTTCGCTTGTTAGCCTGCTGAGGCATTCTGGGTGTTTTGGCACAGTTTGGTCAATTTTGCTTTTGTGGGCCTATTGTGGGTTGGTAGGGTGGCAGATCTTTTCCCACACTTAGTTTGCTGTTTAATTTTCTACATAACTGATTGTCTAACTGACAGATTGAACTGCTTAACTGAACTGAACTAACCTGACTAATTGACTCAAATCAACTCACTAAGCAAAAGATGGAGACTTTTCGCACTACATGCTGTGATGTCATCTAGCTGCCTTAAAGCTACAGTGCCCTTCTGAGATCTGTGCAGTAATACAATGGCCCCACTTTTCACATGAAAGGGTAGGAACCATGTTTTGGCAAACAAATAGATAGATGCACATGCACTAGTGCATTAAGGTAATGCTTTGGTAGATGTACATTACAACCAGATCTAGTCTGTAATTGTTATCATGTCTCAGTTGTGCAGTTTCATTCTACACTATATTGTCTGTCATAATGAATGGATATGTACTGTGAATTGTAGATATATGGCTGTTGTCAGGTATGATACATTCCATGCTGAGGTCATCACTTGGTATGTTGGACGACTTATCAGTTACAATTCAAGCATATTGTCTGTTTTTTCATACGTTTGATGATTTTTGTGATAACCTGACCTGAACCCAATGTAAAAGTGTTTTTCCACAGACCCAAGTACTGGTATGATGATTTTGATGTTTTGACCTGGTTAACGCTGGGATTACTGTCTGCATGCTCATTATTTATGTTCTTGCACCATTTTCTACCCCCAGTCCAAGAATGTATCATGTTTTTGTCATTCAGTGTTAAGAGTTTACAAGTGAATACTTGTGCGGATCTGTCACCTGAATACGAAGAGATTCCAGTGAGGGTAACTGATTGCCGATAGGAGTAGCGAGTAGAATTAACATGGCTGTCCAGAAATCGTATCCAGTAGCTACACATTTAATGATCTCACACACAGTACATTCTGTAAGACAGGTAAGTGAGAATAATGAATTGTAGAATGTGGAATTCCTGCACACTTTGGAAGTGTGCACTGCACTACCGTGGTCAATTTTGAGGCTTGACTCTTTGAGGACAAATATACAGGGTTAATGTGTCAACATTTCTTCCACTCGTGGAAGAAAAGGAAATTTGGTAAAATAGTCAGTCAATACAATGTTGTCACATCTTTTGCCCAGAAAAAAAACAGCCATGATCTCGCACCTTGGCTCTGAAGGAACTTCACATAGAAAGAGAGATTTTCTCAGTTGCTGAGGTTGATGGTCTCGACATATTTCACATGACTTGATCAATTGATTGATAGCCTTGCTGATGCTGGGCCAATAAATGGATTCACATGCCCATCTCTATGATCAATGGTCAAGCATATTTCAACGTAGAGCTTGTGGAATAATCACAAGTTTACCCTTTAAAATTGCATTGGTAGATGGTCCTAGTTCATCAATGATCAGAAAGAACATGTTTGCACAGGGATCCATTGAATGTGTTTGGGTCACCCATTAATGATGATTTTCTTGGACTGGTTTAGCAAGACCACATCAACTGCAGCTTACTGAATCTGCTCCCCAAGGCTGAGCCCAAATTTATTGAGGTCAATGTGGAGACAGTTTTCTCATTCAGATTCAACAGTGCACTGAATGGCTTCTGTTTGCATCATAACAATTCTGCGATTCTATGATATTCACTTGTGGGTGAATACCTTTGTCCTTTCCAGGGTTTTGAAGTCAGCTAAGAACATTGCAAATTGTCCTCAATGAGCTTGATTTGATTGTACTCTTGGATTTGCACTTGTAACAGATTGTATCCAACATTTTCTCATTTGTAATAAAAATAAAACACTTGCCGAATAGGTACATGGATAAATTTGGCTTTTGAATACCAGAGGGAGAATTTTCTTCATGATTTTGGAGTATATTGCCTGGTCTGTTGGAAGAACTTTAAAAATAAATGTAATAGGTTGTCATCCTGGAATAGACTAGCTTTGAGACCAGTCAGAGATGTCTCTGCTTTCGTCAGGGCAAACAATATTGAGGTATCTTCTTGCTGGATGATAAAGCATTTTTTAAGATTGAAAAATATGCTGGTGATCTTGCTGCCATGTGTATGGTGTATCTTTATGCAGCAAGTTTAAAAGAGGAGAGACTTTCGATGTAAAATTCATAGCAGCTGAGAATAGAATATTGTCTTGTGTCGTAGGCAACCTTTGTATGACTTCTATCTTGGTCAGATCAGATTGAATGCAATTTGAAGTGTAGATTGTCCTGAAAAAGTTATCTTGTGTGATGATGATTTGATATGTTTTGACGCTAAAAACAGGAAAATGATTCTGTGTTGCTCCCTGGTTTTGATTGAGATTTACGTCATAAGCATCTTTGGTTTTCTCAAGATCTACAATGTCTTCTGTGAGCTGAGACAGATGCTCTCTGGGCAGAATCTTGTAAGGCCCTGAACAATGTAGGCCATGACAAGTGATCTGTGAGAAATAGGTGAGAAGTCCAACAAGGTATTTTATGGCTTTAGAGAAAAACTAGCTGTATTTTCCAATTATATTCCTGACTTTGAGTCAAGGTTCTCACTGGGCATCTGCAAAATGCCTTTGATGGGGGATAATTGCTTGTCAACAGCCTCATTTACTATAAATAGGGTACCTTATAAATATGCAGTTTCCTATCCTATCACCTGCCACAAGAAATCTTGGTAATGGCAATACACTGTATGAAAATCAGAGTGGACACTTGGTGACTCTGATTCATAGTTTGGGCATCAACATTTCGGAAAACACTCCTTGGACAGTGGGCAAAGAAGTGGCAGATGGAGTACAATGTGGGAAGCTGTGATGTCATGCACCTTGCCAGGAAGAACAGAGGCCTGGACTATTTTTTAAAATGGGGAGAAAATTCTGAAGTCTGAAGTGCAAAGAGACTTGGGAGTTCAAGTCAGGATTCTCTCAAGTACAGGTTGAGTCAGTAATTAGGAAGGCAAATTCAGTGATGGCAATTATTTTGAGAGGGCTTGAATATAAAAACTTCTAAGTCTCTATGAGGCTCTGATCAGACCACATTTAGAGTATTTTGGGCCCCATACCTCAGGAAGGATGGACTTGCCCTCGAGTGTGTTCAGAGGAGGTTCATGAGAATGGTCCAGGAATGAAATTGCCACATAAGGTTGTGGAGACTAGCTCATTGAGTATATTTAAGAAGTTTTAAAAGCACATCAGGGACAATGTTTTTATACAGCGAGCAATTCATGTGTGGAATGACCTGCCAGCCTATTTTCATAACTCAAACTCTCCATTCCAAGCAACATCTTGGTAAGTCTTATCTGACCCCTCGCCAAATTAATAATATCCTTCTTATAGCAAGATGTCCAGAACTGCACACAGTTTTCCAGCAGTGACCTCACCAACATCCTATGCAATGTCAACATGGTGTCCCAACTCCAATACTCAAAAGTCTGAGCAATTAAGGCAAGTGTGCTAAATGCCTTCCTAACCACCCTGTCTACCTGTGTCACAAATTTGTGCCTGAACCTCTAGGCCTCTTGATAACATGACCCATCTTATGGTAAATCTCAGATTCATTATAATGTATGTCTGTTATTTAAAGCTGCATCTCAAGGTGTACCAGCAATGATTATTGTACTGCTGCTGCAAGGTCCCTTTCAGTGTAGGGTCAGATTTCCAGATCACAGATTGGACCAGTCATGAAATGCTTAATTTCTGGATGACATTGGTCTGCATCGTGGAATCCAATTTCAATTTGACTCCATCCTGAATGTGAATAAACACTTGTGAAGAGACTTAGTGTGAGCTGGCATTGCTTGAAGTGCTAATAGAACCAAACCTTTCAGGGCTGGGGTTGGTCAGGTCACGGATAGACTCGGTATTAGCACTTGTGTAGAATCTTTTGTGTGGGAATTGACGTGTTCATTGCAATAATCTGTGCATGCTGGAGAGCAATGATTGAAAATCCTGCTGCATCTGTGAAGAAGAATGTTTCAGGTGACCATTGTCAAGAACCATATTGATATTTAAAATGGATAATGCTAACACATGAAATATCAGACTCCCTGTAAGGCGTTAGCTCAGCATATGTGAATTGCATTACATTGTGCCAGTTTTCTGAGTACATCACATATAAAATGTGCAAAGGCAAAAAAAACTGCACTTATACTATATCAATCTTAGCATGTTGTCCATACCTTTTGGTGTATATCACTTGCATTGAGGTACAGGCTTCAGAATTTTTGATGGCATCACACAGCATGTTGAATTGACTGCATGTACTTCTCAGAGTCGGGAGTGCGGTGCTGGAAAAGCACAGCAGGTCATGCAGCATCTGAGGAGCAGGACAGTCGACGTTTCAGTTAAAAGCCCTTCATCAGGAATGAGGCTGTGAGCCGAGGAGGTGCTGAGATAAATGGGAGGGGAGTGGGGCTGGGGGAAAGGTAGCTGAGAGTGAGATAGGTGGATGGAGGTGGAGGTAATGGTGATAGGTCAGAGGGGAGAGTGTAGCGGCTAGGTGGCAAGGAAGATGGACAGGTCATGAGGCCGATGCCACGTTGGAAGGTTGGATCTCGGAAAAGGTGGGGGGAGGAGAAATGTGGAAACTGGTGAAATCCACATTGATGCCATCTGGGGTTGAAGGGTCCTGAGGTGGAAGATGAGGTGTTTTTCCTCCAGACGGAGGTAGTTAGGGAGTGGCGATGGAGGAGGCCCAAGGCCTGCATGTCCTTAGTGGAGTGGGAGGGAGAGTTGAAGTGTTTGGTCAAGGGGCAATGGGTTTGGTTGATGAGGGTGTCCTGGACATGTTCTCTGAACATCTCTGCGAGTAGCCGTCATTTCTCCTCAATGTAGAGGAGACTGCATCAGGAGCAACGGATACAGTAACTAACGTGTGGAAGTTCAGGTAAATCTCTGATGGATGTGGAAGGCTCCTTTGGGACCTTGCACAAAACTGAGGGGGGGAGGTGTGGGCACAGGCTTCGCTATTCCTGCGGTCGTAGGGGAAGGTGCCAGGAGGGGAGGGTGGGTTGGTGGGTGGACCTTACAAGGAAGTCACAGAGGGAATGGTCTTTACAAAAAGTGAATAGAGATGGAGAAGGAAATACATCTCTGATGTAGGGTTTGTAGGTGGTGGAAATGTCAGAGGATGATGTGATGTATACGGAGGTTGGTGGGATGGAAGGGAGAGGACGTCCCCACCAGTACCCTTCCGCGGACACTGTCATTCATTTGGCTAAACCGGTCCTCACCTGAAATAATTTCTCCTTTGAATCCTCCTACTTCCTTCAGATGAAAGGGGTAGCCATGGGCACCCGCATGGGGCCCAGCTATGCCTGTCTCTTTATTAGTTACGTGGAACAGAACATCTTCCGTAGTTACACCAGCATCATTCCCTACCTTTTGTTCTGCTACATTGATAACTGCATCAGTGCCACCTCGTGTTCCTGCGAGGAGGTTGAGCAATTCATCACCTTCACCAACACATTCTACCCCAACTTTAAATTCACCTGGACCATCTCAGACACCTCCCTCCCATTCCTGGACCTCTCCGTCTCTATCAATGGTGACCAACTCAATACTGACCTCTTCTACAAACCCACTGACTTCCACAGCTACCTGGACAACACCTCCACTCCTCCTGTAAAAATAATAGCCCATATTCCCAATTCCTCCACCTCCATTGTATCTGCTCCTAGGATGACCAGTACCACCACAGAACACAGCAGATGGCCTCCTGTGTGCAATCCTGGTCTCCTTCCCATTGGAAAGATGTTGTGAAACTTGAAAGGGTTCAGAAAAGATTTACAAGGATGCTGCCGAGCTTGGAGGATTTGAGCAACAGGGAGAGGCTGAATCGGCTAGGGCTGTTTTCCCTGGAGCATCGAAGGCTGAGGGGTGACTTTATAGAGGTTAATAAAATCATGAGGGGCATGGATAGGATAAATAGACAAAGTCTTTTCCCTGATGTGGGGGAGTCCATAACTAGAGAGCATAGGTTTAGGGTGAGAGGGGAAAGATATAAAAGGGACCTAAGGGGCAACTTTTTCATGCAGAGGGTGGTGTGTGTATGTAATGAGCTGCCAGAGGAAGTGGTGGAGGCTGGTACGATTGCAACATTTAAAAAGGCATCTGGATGGGTATATGAATAGGAAGGGTTTAGAGGGATATGGGCCAGGTGCTGGCAGGTGGGACTAGATTGGGTTGGGATATCTGGTCGGCATGGACAGATTGGACCCGAAGGGTCTGTTTCCATGCTGTACATCTCTATGACTCTATGACTGCAATTTCCCCTCCCACATGATTAATGATGCCCTCCATCCCATCTCATCCACTTCCTGCACCTCCGCCCTTGAACTCCACCCCTCCAACCGCAAAAAGGTCACAACTCATTGTCCTCACCTTCCATTCCACCAACCTCCATATACATTGCAACATCCTCTGCTATTTCGGCCTCCTACAAATGGACCACACCACCAGAGATATATATTTTCCTCCCCACCCCTATCCACTTTCCATAAAGACCGTTCCCTCTGCGACTCCCTCATCAGGTCCATGCCCCCTACCAACCCACCCTCCCCTCCTAGCATCTTCCCCTGCCACCGCAGGAATTGCAAAACCTGTGTCCATACCTCCCCCCTCACCTCCATCTAAGGACCCAAAGGACCCTTCTATATCCATCAAATTTTCACCTGTACTTCCACATGTCATTTACTGTATCCGTTGCTCCCGATGTGGTCTCCTATACATTGGGAAGACTGGCTGCCTACTCACAGAGTACTTTAGAGAATATCTCCAGGACACCCGTACTAACCAACCCCATGGCTGACACTTCAACTCTCCTTCACACTCCACCAAGGACATGCAGGTCCTGGGCCTCCTCCATCGCCACTCCCTCACCAACTGCCGCCTGGAGGAAGAACTCTTCATCTTCCACCTTGGGACCCTCCAAACCAAAAAACATCAATGTCCCAGTTCCAATCTTCCAACTCGGCACCAACCTCATGACCTGTCCTATCTGTCCATCTTCTTTCCCACCTAGCCACTCCATTCTTCCTGCTGGCCTATCACCATTACCCCCACCTCCATCCACTATCGCACTCTCAGCTACCTTTTCCCCAGCCCCACCTCCCTCCCATTTATCTCACCACCACCTCAGCTCACAGCCTCATTCCTGATGAAGGGCTTTTGTGCGAAATGTCTACTCTCCTGCTTGTCAGATGTTGCCTGACCTGCTGTGCTTTTCCAGCACCACACTCTCGACTCTAATCTCCAGCATCTTCAGTCTTCACTTTCACGTGCATGTACCTCTCAGCTGTAGCTCCACAAGCCAGACATGCTGAAGACACTTCTTGGACTTTGTCATGAGTCATGGAAATATATGCAGATAAAAATATCCTTGACGTTGTTCCACATTTAGCTCTTCTTCACTCACAGTTGGGAAGAATTGTGTTGCACTTTGGTTTTCACTAATCACTTGGATTTCTTGTACATTTTTGTTCAACATCCTCATATAGAACATAACTTGCATACATCATGAAATACCAGACACTTGATGGTATCTTGGTAGTGAGACAGTGCACAATCTCTTGCAAGTTTTGGATGTTTTACTGACCTTGTTGACAGTTGTAATAGTTACTGTCGAGTCAAACACCTACAAAAGCTGCTCTCTGGCTATAGTTGTATCACATTTGCATTCTTCTTCCAGCAGTAAATTAATGGTATAATCTTTAGGTTTGCCCAGTGCCAATCAGAGAGATTTGATAGGTATGGATATCTTGGTTAAAAGGTTTGTCTGATCATTATAGTTTTGGTGAAATTACAATTCATACTTCTGCAGTGACAAATGCCTAAAAATTCATCAACCTTTCATCTGGTGCAAGCAGGATGACCTGCTCTCAAGATTATGACTTAGACCTTCAGCTGATCTTCTAGGCTTTGGGAAATCTTGTCTGCATCCATGTGGTCAAGACTGTCAATGCTAGAAGATTTAATTATTTCAGTTCATCATTCCCCAAAGCATACAAAGTTTGACAACCTGCTTCACTTAGTCCATAATTTGTACATGATCTTCTAAGTGAAGTTTCACTTTTTCATTGAATAATTGGTATTCTGACAGAATATCAATGGAGTGTCGGTTATGTTTAGGTATTTACTTTCAATTCTGCTTTTGCTAGTATACAAATGGTCTGCTCTGCAGATTAATATTTCTTTTAATTTGTGCTGGTTCCTCTACTTTTTGTTTTTCTAATCTCCTTATTACTGCCTGAAAGTTTACTTCTGTATTTCCTGTTTTTCTTATACTCATTATTGAGCAGCATTATAAAGAATAAGTATTAACTACACAACACAGTTACAGGGAATGTGGCCTAACTAGTCTAAATTAATAAAGGCAATATGTTGTGGGTGCTGGAGATCTGAAATGAAAGCAGAGAAACTCAGCAGATCTGATAGTAACTGCAGAGAGAGAAACTAAGTTAACACATGGGTGGCATGGTGGCTCACAACACTAGGGACTTGGGTTCAATTCCTGTGTTGGGTGACTGCCTGTGTGGAATTCTCCCCGTGTCTGTGTGGCTTTCCTCCCACAATCCAAAAGATGTGCAGGTCAGGTGAATTGGCCATGCTCAATTGCCCGCAGTGTTAAATGCATTAGTCAGAGGTAAATATTAGGTCGGGGAATGTGTCTGGGTGGGTTACTCTTTGGAGGGTTGGTGTGGACTTGTTGGGCCGAAGGGCCTGTTTCCACACTGTAGGAAATCTAAGAGTTCAATATAACTCTGCTGAGCAGTTAATATTTATGCTCTGTATGAGTTCTCCTGCTTTTCTGCATTTAACTCTTTCAGCAATGCCTTCTCTTGCATTCTCCTTCATGTGGTTTCTTAACTTCCACTTTAATGCATCTATTCTATTTGCTTCAACCTGTGGAGTTGAGTTCCAAATTCCAACAACCTCTTGCATAAAAAAATGCTTTTTCCAAAACTTCTTTTCAAATCATAACCTCAACATTGTTCAACTCTAAAACAAACTGTTTAATGTTGCAGCCCTTATTGTACCATTGATACCTAAATCATTTTACTTCTGTTACTACACATCTGCTAGTCCCTACCTAGGCAGCTGAAATTTTATATCTGGGCCGTTATAATACCCTATCATTAATGCAGTAACATTACCGAATATTCTCCTCACTTCCCTGTGAAATACCTCATCAGTGTCGACAGATGGCAAAGCAGATTGCAAGAACTAATGGAAAGCAAAAACAAAATCCAAAATTGATGGATGAGTCAGGATTCTGCAATATTTTCTGATTTTTATTCTTTAAATCTTTTGTCTCCATTTCTCAGCATTTAGCGTCTTCTGTGATTGGCATTAAGTTTAGCATCACAACAATGAATTGAAACTATGGGTAGAAAATCAACATTGACAGTTGTGCAGAAAGGGCAGCATTGAACTGTCCATTCCTGCTCCTAAATTCTGTTGGATCTGCAGAATTCTAGATATTATGGATTATTCTGCATTTTCAAATTAAGTAGAGAGAACTAAAAGGTAAAGTTGCCCTGGTCTTGCCAGACCATAAGGCTGGTCTCCCACTTGAATAAGAATGACAGAGAGACCAGTAGGGGGGACAAGGGTGAATCAGGAGCTGTTGTGTTTCTGGACTTTCAAAAGGCTTTTGACAAGAAATCAGTAAGGAAAATTAAAGCTCATGGTATCGGAGGTAATGTATTGACATGGACAGAGAACTGGTTAGAGACAAAAAAACTGCAGATGCTGGAATCCAAGGTAGACAAGCAGGAGGCTGGAAGAACTCAAAAAGCCAGGCAGAACTGATTGACAGACAGAAAGCAGAGAGTTGGAATAAACAGGTCCTTTACAGAGTGGCAGGCAGTGATGAGTGCGGTTCTTCAGGGTTTGGTGCTGGGATCTCAGCTGTTCACAATATACATTAATTATTTGGATGAAGGAATTGAATGCAATATCTCCACGTTTGCAGATGACACAAAGCTGGGTGGCAATATGTGCTGTGAGGAGGATGCTAAGAGGCTGCAGGGTGACTGGACAGGCTGTCTAAGTGGGCAAATACTTGGCAAATGCAATTTAATGTGGATAAATGGGTGGTTATCCACTTTGATCACAAAAGCAGGAAGGCAGGTTATGATCTGAACGGTGGCAGTTTAGGACAAGGTGAAGTGCTGCGATACCTGGGTGTCATGGTGGAACAGTCGCTGAAGGGTGGCATGTAGATGCAATAGGTGGTGAGGAAAGCTAATGCCAAGCTGGCCTTCATAGTGAGAGGATTTGAGTATCGGAGTAAGGATGTCTTCTTGCAGTTATACAGGGCCTTGGGGAGGCCACACCTTGAGTATTGTGTGTAATTTTGATCCCATACTCTGAGGAAGGACATTCTTGCTATTGAAGGAGACCAGTGAAGGTTCACCAGACTGATTCATGGGATGGTAGGACTGATATATGAGGAAAGACTGGATCAACTGGGCTTGTATTCACTACAATTTAGAAGAATGGGGGAACATCTCGTGAAATCATATAAAATCCTGATGGGACTGGACAGGCTAGATGCAGGAAGAATGTTCCCATGTTGGGGAAGTCCAGAACTAGTGGTCACAGTCTAAGAATAAGAGGCAAGCCATTCTGGACTGAGATGAGGAAGAAATTGTTCACTGAGAGAGTTGTGGACCTGAGGAATTCTCTCCCACAGAAAGCTGTTGGGGCCAGTTCATTAGATAGATTCAAGAGGGAGCTGGATGTGGTACTTGTGGCTAAAGGGATCAAGGGGTATGGGGAGATGGTGGGAATGGGAAACTGAGATTGCGTGATGGTGCAGGCTTGAAGGGCCAAATAGCCTACTCCTGTACCCATTTTCTGTTTTTATGTTTCTATGAGAAGCATAAAGGGTGTTGGTTTAACCTGAAGGTCACCATGTTTCAGAAAAGGGGAGAGGTTGCGAAACACAGTTCTTCACGGTAACCTCAGCCAGTGCAGGAATTGAATCCACACTGTTGACGGTGGTCTACCTCCAGCCAACTGAGCAAATCGAACCCTTTGGGGGAGACTGATATTATAATGGTCAGCTACACTGATGCCACCCTTTATTACAACTAAGAAAGGATTCATAAACTCATTGTTAATTTCTTATTTAAGTTATGTATTGATGGTGGTACTACTGGACAAGCCAGATCCAGAATGAAATTTGGCATGACAGATCATATTTTTAAAATAGTTATTTTAATTAATGTGGTGGTCATCCATTGGACCTGAGTTTCTTAACATCAGAATCATAATCGATGACAGAAAGAATTGAAAATTAAACAAGACTTTTTAAGCTATTAATAACCTTTATCAGTTCTTTTTTAAGTTCCTTCCAGCTTAGAAATCACAAAAAAATAAAGTTTTCTGCTCAGGTAACTGTACTTTTCCTGAACTGTCCTACACTTATTTTCTATGAGAGAAACTATGTTTGCTTCTGACCCCTAGTCATGTCTCTTCTAATTATCCAAATCTTTCAATCTTTCAGTTTTCTAATCTAAATCAATCCTTAACTATCTGAACAAAAACAAAATTATGGTCTCAGTGCTTGCCTCAACAGTTGTAAACCACCAGTGTAAAAACAACCTTTTATTAACACTCTAGAAGTGTTCCTTCTCTTTTTACGTACAGGGCTAAGTCAGTGTTCCACAAGGACTTTCCATGTTAGTTACTTTTTAAGCTCTTCAGAAAAGTAACAAATCCTGCAATTTTAAAACTTAAATCCAAAAATATTACTAAGATACAAATTGAATACCTTTCATTACAACATTTCCACCATCAGGCAGAAAGGATTGAGAACATTTGGAATGGTGTTGAAGTGGAAGAGAGCATATGACAACAGATTAGGATCCCTATCCACTAGTGTACTGCCTAAAGTCATGCAATAGAGTGAACCATTATATTTCTGACATTATTTTTCACTGTCTGAGCTGTAGGAAGATGTTTGATCACCATTTAGAGTCAACTTAGAAAAGGACTTCAGTTAAATAAAGGAATTGAACCCATGTCCTTACATAACATGAAATTATTTTTTTCTTTTCATTTAAAAAAAATGAATGAAGTGAAGTACGGATTATTGAATAAAATCAGAGGACAAATGCGAATGCTGTGTTAACGATTAGTCAATTAATTTTGTACTTCTTATTTCATCAGTTAATTATATACTGTCTTTTTATACACAACCTCCAAGTGTTTCATATTTGTTTCTATAAAGTCACTGGCATCGTATCTGTAAACTAATAGGGCTGAATTGCAGGTCATCAGTAAATCCTGTACCTTTAAAGGGCAGTGCTCTTGCTTAGTAAATCTTGTTTAACTTGCTTGTAAATATGCAACAGGATTACATAAATCATGTTCAAAATTGTCATTACATGATTTTTAGAAATTCTCACCATTGATGAAGGTGATGCATGCATGACTCTTTCTGAATGATTTGTCATAGACTTTTTTCATAAACTTGTTTTACTTTCAAGGATATTTATTAGAGAGCAACATGTGTTTATCATTGCTGTGCAATTATTTTTCATTAGTTGTATAAGACTCTGAAATACCACTGAATTGATTCTGCAATCTCCTTTTGATAGTGCTGGTGAAGGAAATTAATTAGAGAGCAAGGAAATTTTGAGAACTTCATACTTTGAAACATCAGCTTTAAAGTGCTTTACTACTTATTATTGTGTAAACATTGCTTCCTTTAAATTATGTGAATAATTAAGCACATATTCTAGCTGTCTGAAAACCACCAAAAACGGAAAGGTTGCAGTTGCTTGTTCAATCTTTCCTATACCAACACGTAAAAAAAAAAGCAATGAATGAATCATGAAATTAATATTTGACTTAGTTGAATTAAAATATAACAAGAACTGTGGATGCTGAATATCTGAAAAGAAAAGATAAATTGTTGCAGAAATTCAGTTAGTCAAATACCAGCTGTGAAGAAAAGCAAAAGTTCACATTTCACATCCAGTGACTCTTCTTTAGAGCTGGATGGGTGTATGAATGGGAAAGGTTAAGAAGGATATGGGCCAGATAGTGGCAAATGGGACTAGGTTTATTTCGGATAGCTGGTCGGCATAGACAAGTTGGATTAAATTTCCGTGCTGTACGTCTCTATGATTCGACAGTTGCAGCAAAGGAAAAATGGTATTTATGTTGTTAATTGACGTGGGGAAGAAAGGATTGAGCAGATAGGTGGGCAGGAAGCCCAGAGAGAGAAAGAGAGAAAACAAAATGGCCAGACAACGGTATTGTTGACAATGAGCCAAGAAAGATGCCAGATAGGTGATAACTGGGGCTATGAGAAAGTGAGCTGAGCTGGCTGTACTGAAAGCAACTCATATCATGAAGCAACCTGGGGTGTGAAGGTTGGTAATAGACATGGAAGGAGATGGTCATGCTTTAAAATAGTTCAACTTAATATTGAGACCTGAAGGCTGTGAGGTCCCCAAGCAGATGATCAGTTGTTGTTCTTCCAACTTGCTTTTAACTTGACTGAACGATGTTTAAAAAAAACAAAGCCATGTGGATGCTAGAAATCAGAAGCAAAAACAAAATTTGCTGGAAAACCTCAGCAAGGTCTGGCAGCATCTGTGGAGAGAAAACAGAGTTAACATTTCAGGTCCAATGACCCTTCTTCAGAACTGATGTTCTGAATTATGTTCTTTGATGACAAAAAGCATGTTTCTTGTCAGTCCAGAAAATTTTGACCAATATAAATTGGTACAGACTTTTGCTTTAATATAAATCAGATTATAAATAGCTAATCACTGATGGCAATTCTGCCTGAAGGATTAAGCATAAATGATACTCAATTCCTCAATTTTGGGACTCATATGGAAAATTATTCATCGCACCAAGTGCAGACCCAGATGGTTGTGAATTGGCATCTTGTGGGATACAAGAGGTTGGAAAGGAAAAAGACAAGCAATTTAATTTTAAAAAGATGAGGATAACAAATGGGAATGTTACAATAAATTGGCAATATCAGGAAATCCCTCAAGTCCCTTCCCAATTGTGATCCCCATTCACCAGTAGCTTTTTTTCCAAGGGAGGTGACAGTCAAAAGTGAAAGGAATGTGAACTTTACATTTCAGATACAGTCAGTTATCAGCACACGCCCTCATGCATGGAATCCCAAAAGTGTGGAAACATGCCTTTTGGCCCAACAAGTCCACACTGACCCTCCAAAGAATAACCTACTCAGACCAATTCCCCTATTCTATTACTCTACATTGACTAATTCACAGCCCACACATGTGCACTCAGGCCTACACATCCCTGAACACAATGGGCAATCTAGCACGGCCAATTCACCTGACCTGCACATCTTTGGATTGTACGAAGAAACCGGAGCATCCGGAGGAAACTCCACACAGTCACCAAGGCTGGAATTGAACCTCGGTCCCTGGCGCTGTGAGGCAGCAGTGTTAACCATTGAGCCACTGTGTCACCCCATTCAACCCCTCTTTTTAGTTGCAACTGAACTGGATGTGATGCTGCATCGAGTGTTAGTTATCCTATGTGCCATTTTGCAGTGCTATCGTCATATTTCCGTTCAGTAGGATTCATGAGGGAGTAGTGGTCACAGTTACTATTACTTGTAGTTCAGTAACAATGTGCTCACATGTTGCAAAACTTTGCTCTCCATCTGCCACTCCATCAGATAGGTCCTCAGAACATGGGGTCCAAATGCAAAGTCAACCCACCAAGTATATAAAATTAGTTGATGGCAAATTGGCAGGTGTTATTCATCGGGTCACATTGATCAGATAAACTTTCTATAGCTTAGTTGGTAGCATGCTCGCCTCTGAATGACAAAGTTCCAGGTTTGGCAAGTCCCAGTTCAGGGTTTAAGCACAAAAGTCACTCCATTGCAGTTTTGAGGGAGTGCTGGACTGCCGCAGTTGCTGTCTCACAGGTGAGACATTAAATATCAGCCTGGCTGCCTCTTTGTTGGATTTAAAGTACCCCTTGGTATTATAGTGAACATGAGCAAGAGAGTATCCTGGTCATTAACCAACATCATCAAAAGAAAAAAAAACTGATGATTATTTTGAGGTTTTTGATAGTTTGTTTAATGCAAATTAGCTGCTGTATTTCCAATGTACAACATGTGGGGAGGTGATGACCCAGTGGTATTATCAGTAGACTATTAATTTAGAGACCCAGCTAATGTTCTGGGAACCTGGGTGCGAATCATGTCATGGCAAGTGATGAACTTTGAATTCAATGAAAATCTGGAGGTAAGAATCTAATAATGAGGATTGTCAATTGTCAGGGAAACAATCACCTGGTTCATTGATGCCTCTTAAAGAAGGAAATTGTCATCTTTATCTGGTCTGACCTATCGGTGATTTGAGACCCACAGCAGTGTGGTTAACTCTTAAATACCTTCCATGAAATTAGGGATCTGTAATAAATGGTGGCCTAGCAATGCTCACAACCCATGAATTAATAGAAAACAAACAGAGATTACACTTCAAAAAGTACTTCATTTATTGTAAAATACTTTGTGAGTGGTCATGAGACGCACTAAACATCAGGAAGTCTTTCTTTCTAACTGATAAATAAAAGATAGAGTTATTAGTACTGAACAATCCAACAGATTTATTTCACCTAACTACAATGTACAAACTTTACATTTCTCAAGTACATAAATCTTCGAGGAGAAAGTGAGGACTGCAGATGCTGGAGATCAGAGCTGGAAATGTGTTGCTGGAAAAGCACAGCAGGTCAGGCAGCATCCAAGGAACAGGAGAATCGACGTTTCGGGCATCAGCCCTTCTTCAGGAATGAGGAAAGTGTGTTCAGCAGGCTAAGATAAAAGGTGGGGAGGAGGGACTTGGGGGAGGGGCATTGGGAATGCGATAGGTGGAGGGAGGTCAAGGTGAGGGTAATAGGCTGGAGTGCAGTGGGGGGGGCGGAGAGGTCAGGAAGAAGATTGCAGGTTAGGAAGGCGGTGCTGAGTTCAAGGGATTTGACTGAGACAAGGTGGGGGGAGGGGAAATGAGGAAACTGGAAAAGTCTGAGTTCATCCCTTGTGGTTGGAGGGTTCCCAGGCAGAAGATGAGGCGCTCTTCCTCCAACTGTCGTGTTGCCATGGTCTGGCGATGGAGGAGTCCAAGGACCTGCATGTCCTTGGTGGAGTGGGAGGGGGAGTTGAAGTGTTGAGCTACGGATTGGTTGGGTTGGTTGGTCCAGGTGTCCCAGAGGTGTTCTCTGAAACGTTCCGCAAGTAGGCGGCCTGTCTCCCCAATATAGAGGAGGCCACATCGGGTGCAGCGGATGCAATAGATGATGTGTGTGGAGGTGCAGGTGAATTTGTGGCGGATATGGAAGTGTCCCTTGGGGCCTTGGAGGGAGGTAAGGGGGGAGGTGTGGGCGCAAGTTTTGCATTTCTTGCGGTTGCAGGGGAAGGTGCCGGGAGTGGAGATTGGGTTGGTGGAGGGGGTGTGGACCTGGACGAGGGAGTCACGGAGGGAGTGGTCTTTTCAGAATGCTGATAGGGGAGGGGAGGGAAATATGTCCCTGGTGGTGGGGTCCATTTGGAGGTGGCGGAAATGACGGAAATAACTCCACCCCCACGCCGATCTCTCTCACCATGCCTAACCCTGCCCCCACGCGGATCTCCGTCACCACGTCTAACCCCGCCCCCACGTCAATCTCCGTCACGTCTAACCTCGCCCCACGCCGATCTCCGTCACAATGCCCAACTCCACCCCCCACGCCGATCTCCGTCCCCCCCCCCACACCCAACCCCACCCCACTTCCAGCACCAGCCCCGCACCAGGTCCTAGCTCCCAGCCCTGCTGTGTTTTCACCATCCTTCCAGATCTACCCCTCTCTGAGGCTGAAAGATCAGTCCTCAGCAGAGGCCTCACCTTTATTCCCCTACGCTCTCGGATTAATGAGTTCAACATGCGGCGTGACATCGAACAATTCTTCCGCCGCCTTCACCTCCATGCCTACTTCTCCAACCAAGATTCTTGCCCACCCTCTGACGACACTTTCTCCTGTCTCCAACACACCCCATCCACCTGGACACCCCATGCTGGCCTCTTACCCGCCCTTGATCTCTTCATAGCCAACTGTCGCCGCGACATTAACCGCTTCAACTTCTCCACCCCTCTCACTCACTCCAACCTCTCACCCTCGGAACGTGCAGCCCTTCAATCCCTCCGTTCTAACCCCAACCTCACCATCAAACCAGCAGACAAGGGAGGCATGGTAGTAGTTTGGCACACCGACCTTTACACCTCCTCCTACTGCCCCCTTGACCATGACCCCACCTCCCACCACCAAACCATCATCTCCCAGACCATCCATAACCTCATCACTTCAGGGGATCTCCCATCTACCGCCTCCAACCTCATAGTCCCACAACCCCGCACCGCCCGTTTCTACCTCCTGCCCAAAATCCACAAACCTGACTGCCCCGGCCAACCCATTGTCTCAGCCTGCTCCTGCCCCACTGAACTCATCACTGCATACCTCGACACGGTCCTGTCCCCCTTAGTCCAAGAACTCCCCACCTACTTTCGGGACACCACCCATGCCCTCCACCTCCTCCATGATTTTCGCTTCCCCGGTCCCCAATGCCTTATCTTCACCATGGACATCCAGTCCCTGTACACCTCCATCCCCCATCACGAAGGACTTAAAGCCCTCCGCTTCTTCCTTTCCCGCCGTACCAACCAGTTCCCTTCCATTGACACCCTCCTTCGACTGACTGAACTGGTCCTCGCCCTGAACAACTTCTCTTTCCAATCCTCCCACTTCCTCCAAACCAAAGGAGTAGCCATGGGCACCTGTATGGGCCCCAGCTATGCCTGCCTCTTCGTAGGATATGTGGAACAGTCCATCTTCCACAGCTACACTGGGCCCACCCCCCACCTTTTCCTCCGCTACATTGATGCCCTCCACTGCATCTCTTCCACTTCCCGCTCCTCCGCCCTTGAGCCCCGCCCCTCCAACCGCCACCAGGACAGAACCCCACTGGTCCTCACCTACCACCCCACCAACCTCCATGTCCAACGTATCGTCTGCCGTCATTTCCGCCACCTCCAAATGGACCCCACCACCAGGGACATATTTCCCTCCCCTCCCCTATCAGCATTCCGAAAAGACCACTCCCTCCATGACTCCCTCGTCAGGTCCACACCCCCCACCAACCCAACCTCCACTCCCGGCACCTTCCCCTGCAACGGCAAGAAATGCAAAACTTGTGCCCACACCTCCCCCCTTACCTCCCTCCAAGGCCCCAAGGGACACTACCATATCCACTACAAATTCACCTGCACCTCCACACACATCATCTATTGCATCCGCTGCACCCGATGTGGCCTCCTCTATATTGGGGAGACAGGCCACCTACTTGCGGAACGTTTCAGAGAACACCTCTGGGACACCTGGACCAACTAACCCAACCACCCCGTAGCCCAACACTTCAACTCCCCCTCCCACTCCACCAAGGACATGCAGGTCCTTGGACTCCTCCATCGCCAGACCATGGCAACACGACGGTTGGAGGAAGAGCACCTCATCTTCCGCCTGGGAACGCTCCAACCACAAGGGATGAACTCAGATTTCTCCAGTTTCCTCATTTCCCCTCCCCCAACCTTGTCTCAGTCAAATCCCTCAAACTCAGCACCGCCTTCCTAACCTGCAATCTTCTTCCTGACATCTCCACCCCCACCCCACTCCAGCCTATCACCCTAACCTTGACCTCCCTCCACCTATCGCATTCCCAACGCCCCTCCCCCAAGTCCCTCCTCCCTACCTTTTATCTTAGCCTGCTGAACACACTTTCCTCATTCCTGAAGAAGGGCTGATGCCCGAAACGTCGATTCTCCTGTTCCTTGGATGCTGCCTGACCTGCTGCGCTTTTCCAGCAACACATTTTCAGCTCAAGTACATAAATGTTTTGAGTTAACATGATTACAACAGAACAGCACATTACGGTAGGGTATCATACTTCAAATGATCCAAGGTAAGTTGTAGTATAAGACCTTTACACAGTCAAGTCACATGTTATGATACAGTAATGATGTCATGAGTATATCTTTTAGAGATATGTAGATGCACTAACTATGAGACATAACAAGACACAACACTTGAGTATGGCTCCATCTCTGCAAACAGATTGAGAAAGTGCAGGATTTTCTTTTGTTTTCTGTTATTCATGATATTAATGAATGTGCTATTCTAGCAAAACAAAACCAAACCTGTAAGATTTGACTAATTTAACCTGCTGCTGCTTTTTAATTTGTATATAAATGTGAGACAACAGTTATCTGGAATGTTCTGTGCTGCGACAATATCTTTACTTCAAGGATATTATGATATCCACTATTATTCTATAAGGCACATACAAACCCTTGCATTTCAGGAGAATCTAATGCAGTTGATAAATTAAACAATGTGAACAACACTGCATCCTGGTGTGGCTGTCTCCTTATGTATGGATCTTATCTCTGAACAAAACCTAACTTGAGTTTGAAAATGGAAAATGGTTTGTTTTAACAAACAGTGTTGTTATAGAATGATGTACAGATGTAGCTGTTTCATCTATAGGACTGAGTCAGGGTAGCACTTTCAAATCCAAGCATAACACACTATTCATCTGTCAGATCATGCATACCAACTCATTCACACCATTTTTAACACAGGACATGAATCACTGTGGCTGTATAAATTTCTTCCTTGCATAATGTCTTCATCTCCATTTCAAGAAAATGAGTCGTTATTTTATTCCACTGCCCATTCCTTCCTTACAAATATGAGTTCATATGACCAACCCAGTTGAACTTTCTACCCTATGCTCAGCTTGCACTTTTGGTCATCTATATACACATTATGTTTCGCTGTCATTACACAACTGAATAATGTTGTGATGGCAGCAGAACACATTACATAAACAGTACAATAGCTTTGTCATTGATATCGATTCTGATACTTTACCTAACAGTACATTTTGTCTGACCTTCAGTGTTGTGGAAGAGATGGAGTTGTAAGCTCCAGTTGCACTATATAGTGTTTGCTTCTCGTAGCTTTTGTTCTATCACTCATGGGATCTGGGCATCACTGATTAGGCCAGCATTTATTGCCCATCTCTAATTTCACCAAAGGCAGTCAATAGTCAACCACATTGCTGTGTGTGTCTGTAGCCACAAATAGGTAAGGATGGCAGATTTCCTTTCCTCAACGACATTAATGAGTCCAGATGGGCTTTTCCGATAATCAACAACAGTTTTGTGGTCATCATTAGAGCCTTAATTCCAGATTCTTTGTTGAATTCAAATTCCTCCCAGAGTGCCATGGCAAGATCGGAACCCCGATTCCCAGATCATTAACTATGTTCCTGGCTTAGTAGTCACGTCCCCATTATTCCATCTTTCCAGCCACCTCTAAAGATGTAATACTTAAAAGTAATGCACTTGGTTGTCAATTTCAATTTTAATGCTTAAGTTTATGGAAAGGGATCATAATCTTGTGACATAGTAGTGAATGTACATGGCTGACGTAGCAGTTAATTTCCTGAACTTGATAGATTCACTGGCTTGGCAATATTGAGGTACTCACCATGAAGGAAGCATCTATGTACATTTATCAAGGTGCTACTATAATGGGATGAGGAGCCTGCCAACTTACCCACATTGGCAAATCTAATAAGATCATGGAATTTTTCAAAACATTTTGCTCATTTTCAATAATATTATAAATGCACTGGCCTGCAAGCTAACTACTTCTTTACCTGTATGATTAGAACTGTGCAATGGAGTTTGGGTGATTTTGCCAGGTATAAGCTGCCATTGTTTGGAGAGAATTTGGAGCATAGAAATTCAAGACAGATTGTTGCATGAGCAGCTGTTGATAAAGTCACATTTGTTCTCCAAATGTTTTTTTTCAGGAATGCTACAGAAGTCAGCTCAAACCATCCCAGTTTCCTGGGTAGACATCTCCAAACCTGAAGGAAGCTGCTTGTGATTAAAATTTCCAATTTTATTTTCAGCATGACTAATTAATTCAGTTTATTAAAATATTGGAACATAATAAAAATGCATATTGTACTGATATAATGAAACAGTACGTGATGCAACACTGATATCAGCAATATCAACACTGAGATAAAAGGATGGAATAATCTGTGCTGGATAGCTTTATTACCTGGAGCAGCATAATATGGAAGCAGCATAAATAAAAGAGCTTGTTGGAATGCCTGAGGCACAGACAATAGTTTCTGAAGGTAATACAGAGATAAAAAGTATGCAAAAAAATGACCACGGGTGGAGATGGTACACTCTAAGGAAGCAGTTTTTGAGCAGTGCAGGACAGAACCACATGTCTTAAATCTCATAGGAACCTAACTCATGAGGACTGATTGGAATTGCATTGGCAAAGATAGGTCAAACTATCCATCACATCAAACAGAAATCCAAGCAGATGATTTGAGGTGGGATATAGTAACGTGCAGGCAGCTACTAGGGCCTTGATTGTTTACATGAGCATGTACTTGTTCAATTTATGGAGCAATTGCCTGAGACACAACTGTTGCTTTCTAAGAGTTACATGTCAACTGTCTGCAAGCTTCCTGAAGGTGCACAACTTTGCAATGTCCACAGCAAGTGTTTGCACGTGTGTGTGTGTGTGTGTGTGTGTGTATGAATGTGTGTGTGTGTTTGTCCTATGATATGAACATGAATAAATTGAGTCAATATTTTCTGGTCATTGGAATAATGAGAAGTGATCTCATTGAAACATGCAAGATTATTAAAGGATTGGGCACTCTGGAGGCAGGAAGCATGTTTCCGCTGATAGGTGAGTCCAGAACCAGAATACACAGTTTAAAAATAAGGGGTAGGCCATTTAGAACAGAGTTGAGGAGAAACTTCTTCATCCAGAGTGTGGTGGATATATATGGAATGGTCTGCCCCAGAAGGCAGTGGAGGCCAAGTCTCTGGATACTTTCAAGGAAGAGATGGATAGAGCTCTTAAAGATAGTGGAATCAAGGGTTATAGGGAAAAGACAGGAATAGGATACTGATTGTGGATGATCAGTCATGATCATAATGAATGGCGGTGCTGGCTCGAATGGCCTACTCCTTCATTGTCTATTGTCTATTCTGAACTTGTTTGACGAGGGTAGACATGAAGAAGTTACTTGCCCTGTCTGGGAGTTCAAGAGCATGAGTACTTCCTATGTGTGTAAAACATCCCTTGGAGACAACCATTTAGCTCATAGACTTTCATTGTTCAACGTTCTGTTATTGTTGATAATGTAATTATCAATTGATGATATTAAAGCTTGACTTTCTAACATTTTGAGTTAAAGACAGAACTTGGGTATTGCTGAGAAAGGAGATGTGCTGTTGAAGTTTTTGACCTTACAGCCAACAAGGCAGGTTCAAAAATATAAAACTCCAATGGGAGAACCAATTAATATTGCATGAGAAAAGAGTGATGATTTGTTGGCAAGATTGGTTTTGCAAATGTGGTTTGTTATATTCTAGCTATCTGACCATTAGAAACAGATGTGTCTAAAACCAGAGGGCATAAGTTTAAGGTAAGGAGTAAGTGGTTTTGAGGAGATCTGAGAAACAACTTTTCATCCAGAAGATGGTAGAGAATTGGAACATGCTGTCTGTTAGGGTAGTGGAGGCAGGTACTTTCACATTTGAGAAGCATCTGGATGAGCACTTAAAATGTCAGGGCACAGTAGGCTATGGACTAAGTACAGGTAAATGGAATTAGTGTAGTTTGATATTGTTATTCAGCATTCACATGGTGGGCCAAAGGGCCTGGCTTGATGCTGTAGGACTCAAAAAACAGATAAAATGGCATGTTGATTGATGCAATTGCTGGTCTTTGCTACACATGGCCTAGGTAGCTGATAACACAGCACCACTCAGAATTCTTGCTTTTGTCCTGATTATGCAAAATGAAAAGCTTTGATGATGTGTCATTTTTATCAGCAATAAATAGAATACAGGACCAGAGGGCCATTGCAATCCATCGATCTGGTCTCAGAAGCCACTAAATTTCAAGTTATACAAAATCACTATCATATTTTATCAGAGAAACGCACACAAACTTTGGAATGTATTGATCTAATCATGCTTAATGAGTGCATCGATAATCCTTGGATATTGGAAATCTCTTTCTGGTGCATCTTTTAATCAGCTTTCCCATGCTGGTGTAATCTTTTTCTCAATTGTGTTGAACCCTGGTCAATTTACTGATGCCCAATAACATTATTGTTAATACCTATTAACCAAAACAACTAGAGTTAGATAATTCCTGTCTCTGTCCCTTGTCTGAGATAAAAAACATGCAAGCAAGCGCAAAATTTGCATGTTTCCAAAACAATTTAGACTGAGTCCAAGAGGAGATTATTTAATTTTCATAATGTTTTGGTAAATTAAATTGGTTATTACACGTTATGTCTGTGTAGTTCTTCAAATCACAAATCACGTTTTTAATTATACTCCTTGTCATGAAATTGTATTCAAATTTAAAGCAGTAACAAAAGTATTACTGTCAATTATTATTGTAATTATATCATTGCTGCTTTGCAATTACATTGTTACTCACAGCATGTGAAGTATTTTCCCAGTCAATTTGTTTAGGGGAGAATATTTGTTTTTAAAGAGTTTTAAGGAGAATATAAGTATGAATACCCATTCAAAATATAATTTATAGATACAAGTGTGATTGTGCCACACCACTTTGCAATCTTATATTGATTCCCTGGGAGTTGGTGATCCCAGGCCCACTATTTATAGAACATTACATTCCAGCACAGTACAGGCCCTTCGGCCCTCTATGTTGCGCCGACCAGTCATACCAATCTGAAGCCCATCTCACCTACACTATTCCATGTACGTCCATATGCTTGTCCAATGACAACTTAAATGCACTTAAAGTTGGCAAGTAAGTCGTTAAATAATTATATCAATGAAAAGAATCCTCAAATTTAGTGATGATCCATAGTTGGCCTTTGGAAATTGACGTAAGCCCTCAAGAGTCAATACTTGATCTCCTCCTGTTTCTCATTTAGAGTAACATCATTTGAAAACACAGTGTTATTCTGCACTGAAGCAACCCAAACCTACCTCATCACCACCATTGTTCTACTGTACATACCATGTCAGACAGTTTATCTGACTGGATGAGAAGAAATTTCCTGAAATTAAATATTGGCAAGACTTATACTACTATTTTCCATCCCCATTACAAATTCATTTCCCGTGTCATTAACTCTAACACCTGAGCTGCTCTGTTCTCTAACATTGATGTTGCATTTGACCCTGGGATCAACTCCTGACATAATTCTTTGCACTTTCACTACATCTGCCTCTTTCTGTCTCCATAAGAATGCTTTGCCTTTGCTTCTGTCTCAATTCATCCAGTGCTAAAATTCTCATTCATGCTTTTTTGCTGCCTCTCGACATGACCACATTTTTTGGTATCCCGCATTCCATCCTCCATATGCATGACATCATTGATAACTTTCCTGCTGGCGTCTGAACTCACATGAAGTCTCGTCAGTCACTCACCCCATGCCTATTGACCTGAATTTGTTTAATGTCAAACAATGTAATGGTAGGAAAATTGTCTTCTTGTAATCAAATCCCTTCAGAATCTTGCGTCTCCCTACTTTCAAAGTCTCCTCACAACCCATAACCTTGACACATCTGCACACATCAACTTTTTGTCTCTTGAATGTCCTCAGATTTACTGGCTTCATTTTTGGTAGCTGCACTTTCAGTTACTGAGCCTCGTGCTCTAGAATATCCTTCCCTAATCCTTTCTGCCTTTGTATCCCACATTCTTCCTTGATCACACTTTTTAAAAGCTACTCTTTATCCCTGCTCTGACCCAGATATCCTCATGTATTGGGCCGAGAATCCTTTACCTGAACGCCTTGGGACCAATTGTTTTTCAGATGTAGGAGATTTTTGGTTTGTTAATGCATTTACCTTACCTTCTAACATTTTTATCTATCATCAAATAACTTAGAGAAATTCAAGTACAGTATATCTACAGGTTCTCACTTAACCACTGTGCATGTCACTCCTTCAAGAAGCTCCACTACATTGGTTGGTAGGATTTTGCTTTCACAGGACCAGGCTGACTCTTGAATACTTTAAGTTTAACCTTGTGCCCAGTTATACAGCTTGAATGATTCCTGATGAAAGGCTTTTGCCTGAAATGTTGATTTCCTTGCTCCTCGGTTGCTGCCTAACTTGCTGTGTTTTTCCAGCACCACTGTAATTTAGAATCTGATCTCCAGCATCTGCAGTCCTCACTTTTGCGTATACAGCTTTAATGATTGATTCTAACACCTTCCATGTAACAGATTGCATTCTATGTTGTCTATAGTTTCCTGTTTTCTTTCTCTCTCCCTTCTTGAATGTGAGGGTTATATTTGTGAATTTGTAATCTCATGAATGCTCTCCTGAATCTAATACCTTTTGGAAAATTAACACCAACTCATCCACTATTTCATCAGCCACCTCTTAGGATGAAATCAATGTATACTCAGTACTGTTTCCCTAGAGATTATAATTTCATCAGTAACTCTCTTCCTTTTAATCTCCTGATTTACAGGTATAATAGGGATATTTATGTATTCTCTATAGTGAGGACAACAAAATATTTATTCACTCTAGATGCCTTTTTTTAACTATTTGTTATTAACTTCCCATTCAGGGAGGTGATGACTGAGACGTGTTACTGCTAAACTATTAATCTAAAGACCCAGATATTGTTCTGGGTACCTGGGTTTGAATGGCAGATTGTTGAATTAGAAGTCAACAAAAATCTGGAATTAAGTCTCTAATGGTGACCATGCAGCCAATGTTGACTGTCAGGAAAAACTCAACTGGTTCACTAATGAAAGAAGAAAATTGATATCCTGATCAGGGCTGGTCTACATGTGACTCCAGACTCACAACCATGTGGTTTACTCTGAAATGCCTTCTGGGAAATTAGGGATGTGCAATAAATAGGTCAGTCAGGATTCTTAATGGGGGTCACTGAACAGAAATTCAATGAAGGTGGACAAAGAGAAGAAAGTGAGTATTGTCGTGAAGAAGATAGAGAGTAAACTCAATGTTTGAAATATTGTTTTGTACATGATTTGTCAAGAAAGGAACTAAATGGCATGAGTTCTATGTAAGGGAACGTGAGGTAAGTCCTAAGAGCAGTTGGATATGGATGTAGGTTTGCTCGCTGAGCTAGAAGGTTCGTTTTCATATGTTTCTTCACCACACTAGGTAACATCATCAGGTACAACAAGCAAAACTAATGTCATTTACAAAATGCTTTGCAAGAACTGTAACAAACACTACATTGGACAAACAGGCAGAAAACTAGCCATCAGGATAGATGAACATAAACTAGCCACAAAAAGACATGACCCACTCTCACTAGTATCTTTATATACAGATGAGAAATCAATGGAATCTGTTTTGATCTTGTTTGCTATTTTTATGTGTAATGTGTGGTGCTTGCTCACAGCACATTTCACATGTTTGCCACATGGTAATTCTGGGTGTTAGAAATAAATTGTGCATGTATTCAGATATTATTGTTTTAATTTGTGCAATAATGTATCGTTGCTTGTTCAAATTCATGTTATCTGTGGCTTTATTTTATTTCTATATCTTGTAAAAATTATCTTCTCATGAATTTAATTTTAAAAAAAAGGTTATCTCCTGGTCCTTAACAGGACATGATGTGGCAAGGTAATGTTTGTAAATATTTCCAGTGAAGTAAAGAATTATTCTGGCACAACTAGCTGTAAACCTGGAATCTGTTGCTTTCTTGGCTGGTGGAATCATACCGACCGAGATGTTAAAAACAGCTTGGACAAAGATTCAGAATTGTATAATTAAAGCTCCTCTCCATGTTGATGAACTTTGAACATGAGATGTTGATGATTGATTCATTCATATAAACAAATGAGTTCCTATCCATTTCATTGAAATGCATTGTACCCTGTAAGAGGTAGATCATGACATTTAGCACCTCTGGAGGCATAAAGAATTTTATTTGGCAAAATTTTCCCTTGCCTTTGACTAGCTTGAGCAATGGCAAAACATTTAGGAGAACACATTGAGAGTGGCAAACTGAGATTCCTGATGTTGAGGAAGAACTCCAATTATCCCATTAAGTTTTCATTGGCTAGCTGAGAATCTCGTGAACAGTGATAAAAAGCCAGTTTCCATGCAATTGCTAGATAACCTCACTTTATTTATTTGCAGTGTGTAGTTCCACTAGTTTGAGGTGAGAAATTGGATGGTTCCAATTCCTGACTTCGAGGTCTGAATAGTTACCTAGCAACTGATCACCAGTGTCCAATCCAGGCCTCCTTGTTTATAGAACATAGAACAGTACAGCACACTACAGGCCTCCTGACCATGAAATTGTGCTGAGCATTTATCTTACTCCAAGATCAACCTAACCCACACACCCCTCAATTTACTGCCAACCATGTGTTTGTCCAACAGTCTCTTAAATGTGCGTAATGTCTCTGACTCTACGACAACCACTGGTAATGTATTCTATGCGCCCACCACTCTCTGAATAAAGAACCTACCTCTGACATCTCCCCTATTTCTTTCTCTAATCACCTTAAAATTATGACCCCTCATGACAGCCATTTCTGCCCTGGGAAAAAGTCTCTGGCTATCTACTCTCTTTACTCTTCTCATTACCTTGTACACCTCTATCATGTCACCTCTTCCTTCTTCTCTCCAGTGTGAAAAGCCCTAGCTCACTCAACCTCTCTTCATAACACAAGCCCGCCAGTCCAGGTAGCATCCTGGTAAGTCTCCTCTGCAAACTCCCTAAAGCATCTACTGTATATCCTTCTGATAATGAGGCAATCAGAACCAGACACAATATTCCAAGTATGGTCTAACCAGGGTTTTAGAGAGTTGTAGCAAAACCTCATAGCTCTTAAACTCAATCCCCCTGTCTTTAACCCTGTTAGTCAGCATTCAAATTCAACCTTCCAAAATGAATCACTTCACATTTATCCAGGTTGAACTCCATCTGCTACTTCTCAGCCCAGCTCTGCATCCTATCAATGTCTTGTTATAGCCTGCAACAGCCCTTGACACTATCTATGACACCACCGATCATTGGCACCCTTCCACTTCTTCATCCAAAGCATTTATTAAAAACTACAAAGAGCAGAGGTCCAAGAACAGATCCCTGTGAGACACCACAGTCAGCAACCTCCATTACCACTTGCATTTCCAACCATTACCACTTGCTGTCTTCTTTTGGCCAGCCAATTCTGTATCCAGACAGCCAAATTTCCCTGTATCCCATCTCTCCTAACTTTCTGAATGAGCTTAACGTGGGGAATCTTATCAAATACATGATTGAAATCCATATACACCATATCCACTGTTTGACCTTCATCAACGTGTCTTGTCACATCCTCAAAGAACTGAAGAATGCTTGTGAGGCATGACCTGCGCCTCACAGAGCCATGCTTACTATCTTCAATCAAACTATGTTTTTACAAATAGTCATTAATCCTATCTCTCAGAATCCTTTCCAGTACCTTGACCAGTCAGTACTATAAGACTGACTAGTCTGTAATTCCCAGGGATTTCCCTTTTCCGTTTCTTGAACAGAGGAACAACATTTGCCTCCCTCTAATCATCCGGTACTACTCGCGTGGAGAGTGAGAATGCAAAGATCATCATGAGAGGTGCAGCAATCTCATTCCTCACTTCCCGTAGTAACCTTGGATATATCTGCTCAAGCCCTGGGGATAAATCTATCTTGATACTTCCCAGAACTTCCAGCACATCCACTTTTCATATTCATCGGTTCAAGCCTATTAACATGGTCCACAGTGTTCTCAATATCAACAAGGTCCCTCTCTCTAGAGAATACTGAAGCAAAACGTTCATTGAGGGCCTCTCCAATCTCTTCAGACTCCAGACACAAGTTCCCTCCACTATCCCTGATCAGCCATACCCTGTCTATGATCATTCTCTTACTCCTCTCGGAAGTATAGAATGCCTTTGGGTTTTCCCAAATCTTGCCCACCAAGGCTTTTTTGTGCCCCCTCCGAGCTCTCCTCAGTCCATTTTTGAGGTCCTTCCTCACTCCCCTATATCCTTTAAAGCTGTGCCAGATCCTTGCTTCCTCAACCTTAAGTAAGCTTCCTTCTTCCTCTTAACGAGAAGCTCCTCTTCTCTTGTCGTCCAAGGCTCCTTCACTATATCATTCCTTGCCTGTCTCAGTGGGACAAAGTTATCCAACACTCGTAACAAGTGCTCCTTAAACTACCTCCACATTTTTGTTGTGCATTTTCTGTAGAAAAATTGTTCCCAATTTATACACCATAGCTCCTGTCTAATAGCAGTGTAATTTCCCATCCCTCAATTAAATGCCTTCCAATATTATCGCCTCTCCATTGCTATGATAAAAGTGAGGCAGTTGTGATCACGGTGACTGAAATGATCTGACACCTGGCCTGACTCGTTGCCGAGCACCAAATCCAATATGGCCTCTCCCCTAGTCAGCCAATCTACATATTGAGTCAGGAATCTTTCCTGGACACACCTAACAAAATCAGCTCCATCCAGACCATCTGCATTAAGCAGATTCCAATCAGTACTGGTGAAGTTGAAGTCACTCATAACAACTCTGTTACACCTGCACCTTTCCAAGATCTGCTGTTCAATAACTTCTTCCATTTCTCTGCTGCTATTGGGGGATCTATAGAAAACACCCACTGAAGTGACTGTTCCTTTCCTGTTACTCACTTACACCCATACTGACTCAGTAGCGAGACTTTCCTCAACAACCTTCCTTTCTGCAGCTACGATGCACTCTCTAATCAACAATGCTACTCCCCCTCCTCTTTTAACCCCACCCCCACCCCCGCCACCGTTCTTTTTAAAAGAGCTAAACCCTGGAATATCCAGCAACCATTCCCTGTGAAATCCATGTCTCTATTATGATCATGTCCGAACATTTCATGGCACACTCCGTGGGCAGTGACTGCTGTATCCATAGAAGTTGGCATCAACACAACACCAGCCTCAACACCTCATCACGTCAAATCTCAGAAAACACTTCAGCCTCTCAGTGCTGTGTTTTGGAGCTTGCCAACACCATACATTCCAATGCTCCTCTCAGGTTGTTCTACATGCCCTCCCATGCTCTATGAGATCTCACTCTTATACTTGGAGTTGCCCCATCTCATTTGCAAGCATTAACCTCTATGCCCATTCCATTGAGTCTCTCACTTTCCCAGCACGGTGTATAAACTAGCTCCTGATAACCTTCTTTGAGGTGTACTGCCAAAACCCACAGGATTGATGGTGACATGCCCTGTGGGTCAATCTGTGAGGAAAACTCCAGGTAAAGATAGTTTAGAACCTTAACTGATATCTCTACAAGTCTACAAGTTCCTTTGCTGTAATCTCTGAACGGGTCAAATCTTATCTGCAGAACTACATCCTAATCTACAGACTGCATCCCTGGACTCTAATCACACCAAGTACCAACGTATTAAGTAGCTCCCGATAATCTTCTTTGAGGTGTATTGCCCAAACCCACAGGATTGATGGTGACACACCACATGGGCCGACCTGTGAGGAAAGCCACAGGTAAGCCCCACCTGATATAACTGAACAGATTGCATCTCATGGCTCTTAGCTTGGTTTCTTAGTGTTTACTACTCAGGTAAAGGTAAAATAGACGTACTCTTATCAAACAATAGGGTTGCTCTCTCAATCAAGAGAAAGAGAGAGAGAGAGAGATGACTGGTGGTGGTTTAACGTCTGGCAAAGGGAGAGGTTAAGAAGGAGAATCCTTCATGGGAATCTTAGCCAGTACAGGAATTGAAACCACACTGTTGGTGTCCCCAAATAGCCATCCAGCCAACTTCCCTAAACCAACCCCCAAACTACTCACAAAATCTTTGCCTCACCTTTAAAAAAAGACAGAAAGCCAGGCAGATATTTATTCTTGCCAGCTCTGAATGGTTAGTGGGGTGAATATGTTTCAGTACATTATCATTCTGCATCAATGTCATACCTGCAGCTTATTCCAACAGCCCCCATGGATGTGTGTCAAGGTAATTGCCATGTCTGTAAGTGTAAGGAGAGTAGTCCTTAGTCAAGTGAAGAAGGGTCCATGGTCAGTGAAGAGATGACACCACATTCAGTCAAGGGCATCATCCAATCTCAGTCCAGGGATTTGACCACAATCAGTTGGTACTTGGTGTGATTAGGGTCCAGGGATGCAGTCTGTAGATTGGGATGTAGTTCTGCAGATGAGATTTGACCCGTTCAGAGATTACAGCAAAGGAACTTGTAGACTTGTAGAGATATCAGTTAAGGTTCTAAACTATCTTTACTTGGAGCTTTCCTCACAGATTGACCCACAGGGCATGTCACCATCAATCCTGTGGGTTTTGGCAATACACCTCAAAGAAGGTTATTGGGAGCTAGTTAATACTGTGCTGGGAAAGTGAGAGACTCAATGGAATGGGCATAGAGGTTAATGCTTGCAAAAGAGATGGGGCAACTCCAAGTATAAGAGTGCGATCTCATAGAACATGTGAGGGCATGGTATACAGCCGGAAGGCTTTTTATTTCTATAGTTCATCACCAACAATATGGGCGATAGGCCAGGGGCTGAAGGGAAAATATGGGATATTGACAATTGCTAAAATGTTTGAAGGGGAACATGGTGAGCCACAAAGCCGATGGGGTCAACTGTGACATTACACAAAAGTGTACATGAAGGGTTAGAGTTTTGGGGGTGGGGTTTTGCAGACTTGGGGTATTGAATCAAGACTGTCTGATGGAGCCTGAAATGCAGTCTCAAAAATATGACATGAATACAGTTCCATCTTTCACCAATACTCAACTGCACAATCAAGATGAAGAATGATTGCAAATGCACTCAGCAGATGGAATAATATTGTTTTATTTTGTTTTTGTCTGCAAGAGCTCTTGTGAGAAATTGAGCCCTTTCAAGAGGCAATTGTACTCTTTAGGCATTTTTGGAGATTGCTTCAGTGAGACACATCTCTGTCATTAAATTACTCAGCCTGTGCAGCTCATGCATTAATCAAAACATATGACATATCCTGTCCGCTAGCAAACCTGACCATATTGATGATGATGATAAATTAATCCTTGTAATCTCTGTGAAGCAGGAGTGATCACAGGTGACCTTAGAAGTGTCAGCTGCATTTGTCAATTGTCAATCACATTCCAAAAGTCTCATAGCAGCTCAAGGGCATTGAGCTACCTTCCCTCAATGAACTGTGAATATGTGAGAACATGTGTCTGAATATCAAATTTACATTTGTGAATGATTTGGGGTTGGAGTGTGTCTAAGTAGGAGTATTCATACCAAAGTTACAATATCCCAATATATTTGTGCAAAATAGCTTGTGCAAATTCATCTGCATAATGCACTGTATCACAGAGGTCCACTTAGATGTGTCTCACTGTTCCAATCATGAAAAGATAGTGCAATGTTCTTGTGGTGCAGTAATAGCATCCTTACTTCCAAACCAGGAGGCCTAGGTTCAAGTCCTACCTTCTTCAGGAGTTTGTTATAACATCTCTGTACAGGTTAATCTGAAATCTACAAAGACAGCACAGTCAAATTAAGGAGATTCAAAGATGAACATCTAATTGTAGCCACATGGAAAAGCTGCTACACAAGAACCACCCCCATGATGTGTAGCATGTTCAGGAGGTTCAGAGTGTACTATTCTCACTGTAACATCCTCCAGATTGTAATAGCATTCAGGGTGCAGACTGAGGGTTGTCTAGGACACCACGACAGGACTCAGTCATCTGCTGGAACAGGATGACCACTTTGAACGTTGGTGGTCAATCTAACCCAGTGACTATCAAAGTGATGACAGTTGTTAACTTTTATGCTAAAATAAAGCAAAGAACTGCAGATAATGGAAATTTGAAACAAAACCAGATACTTCTGGAGTAATTGAGCAGGTCTGGCAGCATCGGTGAAGAGAAAACAGAAATAACATTTTGCATCATGTAACCAGTTCTTCAGAGCTTAATTCTTATGGCATTGGTTCATTCCAGTAGTAATCTAGGGATCTTAGAATCTTCAACCTACAAATATATCAAGGATGTTACAAATGCCATTTGTGCCAGACCACACCATTTCATCTCTTTCCCCATTTTGACGAGGTCAGGGCAACAGTCCTGGCAGCAGGATAGCTTGCTTCCCCAGGTCCAAGATACTATGGACTGAACACACATCATGCTGGGACAAACATATTATAATACAGCTCAATTCATAACCAGGAGATGGGTCCACTCAATCAATGCCCAACTCAAATGTAATTATTGGTAACGCGTCTTCGAAGTCTGTGCTAGATATCCGGATAATCAAGACTGCTGATTGTTTCTGCCTCTTTCCAGGGGTTGAATGCTACACAAAGATGGCTGCCTGACTTTAAAGGCATGCCTAATAACTCCATTAAGGAAGCCCCTGACAGAGGCAGAATGCAGATGAAATGCAGGGCCATTGTAAAAATGGATGATAAGACTTCTCTAATATGATATTTCAATACTTGGAACTATCTGAAGGTATGTTGAAATGTAATCCAGATTGAATTACTGCGCAGTCCTGGCACGCTGTGTGCTACATAAGTGATGCACATCTAGAGCAAGCAACGAGAGGATGACATAGAGGCTGACGATCTAGGAGAGTGACAGTAGACCTCTGGGGAGGAAAATGATATTGCCTGAAAGAACATTAACTTCACCCTAATAGAGGATGTAGCATTGGGTGCAAAGAAACCTGACAGATTGATATAAATTGATGCCTCCTTCCGTGAGATCTGATTGGATCAGCACATCATTTAGTGAATATAGTTTTTGTTGGTTGTTGCAAAGGTAAGCAGGCTGTACATGTACAGAAGCAAGTGCAGTTTCCTTGCCAGTTTTTGTTCACTTTCCCTTTTGGAAAGATTTTGCTATTAACTGAAGTCCTCATAACTCCTGCAGTGACCACAGTCAAAAATAACAATGCTGATTCTTAGTTTGGAAGGACATCGCCTGGGGTGATTCTGGCTAGAGAGCCCAGACATGCTGAGAGTGTGCTGCCCGGATGTAGGTTTACCTTCCCCAGCTGCAGTCACCGTAGAGTTGGGGATAACAGGGAGAATGGAACTTCAACCTCTGAAGTGTCCTGAGGGGAGACTTTTGAAGGGCTGAGTCATGATTGCTCTTCTGTCTGGACGTCTGCTGGTGGAGACTGGGACAATTACAACATTTAAAAGGCATCTGTCTGGGTATGTGAATAGGAAGGGTTTAGAGGGATGTGGGCCACGTGCTGGCAAATGGGACTAGATTTATTTAGGATATCTAGTCGGCATGGATGAGTTGGACAGCATGGTCTATTTCTGTGCTGTACATCTCTATGACTCTATGTCTCGATAATCAATCTCCTTGAGAGGAAGGGGTGTCTGGAGAGAAGTTGAGGTCCCACATCTCCTTCTGAGCTTTTCACTGACATTGAACACCAGAGGCTAAAGTAAAGCAGTGCAAGTTCAAAAGCCACTGAAAGCTCTTTTGTACCTGACTGTCTGACAACCACAAGTCTGTTCCTGGAGACAGCCAGACACGTGCAGGCCACAGCCAACATGGTAATGATGACATTGGAGTGGTGGAGTGCTCCACACTTTGATCCAGTTTATCACATTTCACAAAATCCTGACTGCTGCACCCATGATTGACTGTGCATTATTATTGGATGAACCACAAAGTCATCTTATGCCTGGGCCTTGATTCTCTGGCATTCCTTCCAACGACAGCAGCCTGAAGCAATTCTTCCTTAACCAACTACAGAGACATGGTAGAGATCTGCTCACTAGAGTGAGCGACTGAATCTAACCAAGATAGACTAACCAACAAGTTGAAAGCATCTGATCTGGTGGAAAATGCTTTGCCAGTGCAGCCTCTGGGATCTTCATGGCTTTTTCCTTGGAGGAGCTGAGGCTTGGTAGCATTGGCCTATTAAAAGCAGAGGGTGGGTGGATGGTGCTTTCACAAGAGAAGAGAAGGAATCAGTTGCTCAGTAGGGGTAGAGAATTGAGCATGTCGCTAATGCATTTAGTGTTGGTAATGGGAGAGCAGCACAGCAGAGCACAATGGGGCTTACTTGGTTATCTCAACATGGAGATCACTATACCGCCCGTGAACTTTTGGATCATCTCCCATTAGTTCAATATTCATAACTGCGCAGGGGTTATGACGAGACAAATGTGGGCCACCCTGCTTCCTGTCTTTTCCCCTTCCGACTGATTGAGACACTTGCTCCTGCAATAAGTCAAATAGGGATATTCAATGAGATGAAGATGGCCTAAAGAGCTTCTAAGGTGGTGCAGCAGCAGAACATATGGTGAAGGGTCATGTATGAGTAAGTAGGAAGAAAAGAGAGCAGGAAAGGTTAATCGTTTGGAAGGATGAAGTTGCGAGATTCATTGAGGGAAGATGTTGCATGCATTAGTGAAAGTGGTAGACCACTGCACTTGATGAGAGGTGTGTATGATGACAGGGTTAATGTAAGTATGAGGTCATAGAGAAAAGTCAGCAATTCTGACCCTTACAAAGTACAGAACTTCATTGCCCTTCTTATGGCATTGCAACTGTGATGATATTATAGCTTTAAGAAGTGTATTTGGCTCTTTTTTTATTAAGAAAGGTTGAGACAGAGGTGATGAGTAGTCTACTCCAAAGCCAACAAAGCTAACAGCTTGTGAGGCCATTTTTTTAAAAGTTGGAACAAAAGGAGCAATCTGAATGGTTGGAGTCAAGCTCTCCCAGGAGCAGGACTTTCTTTAGTTTCAGCCTTCAGTGGCATTTGTCTCGATTCTTGAAGCTGGATATGGGAATTCTTATTCCTCTCTCTGTTCTAGTTAAAAGCTGGGATTCTTGTCCTGCAGCTAGAGTTGCATGGGAGACTATCTATTTTACTGAAATTGCCTTTGCCAAGGGTGTGATTTTGTGATGTTATTATATTGGAACAGTTAATTAGGGGTTGTTTATATATTATTTTGTTAAGTATTCCAATAGAGTTACAGTTAAGACATTAAGTTTAAGTTTATTTTGTCTGTATTTTAGTTATAGTGTATGAATAAAGTTTGTTTTGTTTCAATTGAATTGTTTAACCAATTGAATTGCATCTGGAACACAACACCTTACACTTATCTTTACAATAAGAAAAAAAGTAATGTCAAGACTATCTTCTTAATTTATTTTGAGGGAGCTTAGTCTGGCCCATAACACATCACATTTCTTCTGAACAATGATATGGCACAATCTGAGTGGTTAACTTTGTCTATGTTGGCAGGCCTGTTCTCACACACTCTGATGGCAGTCCTGGGGAAAGAGGAAGGCCTTCCTCTCTAACACTCCACACAGAGTTCCTGTTGGTGAATGAAGTGTTTACTTCAATTTGTCAACCATCTCCATCTGAATGCAGTTGACAAGATGCTTGGAATGGTGGTTCCTGGCTTGCAACATTTGAACTGGTGTGTATCTGAGGTTTACATATCATGACTTTGGTGCTTATGCAAAAAAGGCCCTGACAACAGTGAGCAATTCCACCTCTGTGAGTGTAAAATTCCATTGAAAGGAGCCATACATCCATTTCATGAGGGGAAGATTGTGAGTACAAGATCCATGGGCCATCAAATTCCCCAGAATTGACAAGTGGCCAAAATATGGGAAGATTCAGCCAAGTATGTCTCTTTTCAGTTCAGACTTGGAGACTAGAAGACTGCTGTATTTGTTGCATTGAATAGCAAAGGATGCACAACACAACAGATTCAAATTTTCACCAGGGTGAACATTTAAATTTACCCCTGGGCAATTTTGCTGTTATAAGTTTCTGGAAAGTTTAGCCAATTTGTCATTCAAGTCCATATCCATTTTAAAAATCCAGCAAAATCTCATTTTTAGAAATTATAGGGAAAGTACCTTTTAGAAACAATTTGTAATAGCCTTTCTGTCCGATACACATGACATTTCAATTAAACATAATACCCACTTATAATACATTTAAATGAAACCTGATGCAATTATCCACCATTTAGGTCAAATTATATTAGATGCCTCTTGGCCTCATTTGTTGAGAGGTTGTTTATTAGCAGTTTATTTTTTTGCCCTTTTTGAGTGTATGTTTTGTAAAGCATTTTAAGTGGCTTTCCACAGCTCATTTTAATCAAATGCTCGTGAAAATTTGAATTAGCAATTTCCAACTTTTGTGTTAACCTCCTTTCGCCTATGTGCCAATTTGTATTACATATGTGAAGGTTCACTTTTTCTTGAAGAATGACTCCTATGCCAACTCATTTCTCATGAAAAAAACAAGTCAAAAAATCTGAAATTTGGACAATTGTAAAGCAAAAGGGAGCTGAACACTGGAAATTCTCAATGCAGAATTGTGGCAAGGGTACATATTCTGCCTGCTTTTGTTGTGTCAGATCACAGATTATTACCCATATTCCACCAAAGTTTAAACAGATAACATTACCTCAACCTGCTGTGGTCATCCTGATAAAGAAAGCACACAGCCTAATGTCAGTAGTGGGGAAAGTGCTACAATCTATTATAAAAGAAGGGATAACAGAGCATTTGGAAAATATTAACAGGATTGGACAAAGCCTACATAGATTCATGAAAGGCAAATCATGCTTAACAAATCTATTGGAGGTTTTTGAGAATGTAACAAATAAGATAGACAAGGGAGAACCAGTGGATGTGATGTATTTGTGTTTCACAAGGCTTTCAATAAAGTCCTTCATGAGGGGTGGGAAAAATTAAAGCACCTGACAGAGGGTAATATACTGGCATGATTGGGAATTGGCTTACTGACATGAACCAGAGAGTGGGAATAAATGGATCATTTTCCAAATGGCACACAGTGACTAGTAGGGTATGGTAAGGATTGTGTTCCAGCAATTCACTCAATTCACTGGATGAAGGAACCAAATTCAACATGTCCAAGTTTGCTGATGACGTAGAATTGGGGGGAATGTGAATCGTGAGAAGGATGCAAGGAGGATTCACGGTGATTTGGATAAGTTGACTGAGTAGGCAAACCCCGTACGACGTGACTAATATTTCCACTTTTGTTTGAAAAACTGAGAGGTCTACTATTGTTTTAATGCTGATCTATTGGAATGAGTGGATGGACAAAGGAACCTGGATGACCTTGTGTATTAGTTAAAGAAAGTAGACAGAGAGAGGCAGTTAAGAAGGCTAGTGATATACTAGCTTTCAAGATTGGAGTTCAGAACTTAGGACATCTTACTGCAGTTATACATGGCCTTGGTGAAACAATGTCAAGGAATTGCACAGTTTTGGTCTCTCTGCCTAATAAAGGATATGCTTATTGTAGAAGGAGTGCAGCGGAGGTCCATTGGGCTGATAATGTGGACTTCACCTGATGAAGGTGCAACGCTCTGAAAGCTTGTGATTTCAAATGAGCCTGTTGTTATCTGACTTCTGACCTTGTAATGTCTACATTTTGATGTATCTATAAGCAGAATTAATCTAAAAATGGGTCTTTCAAGCAGGGAAGGATGGTACATTTCTTCCCAAATGAAGTGATAAGCTTTTAATAACAATTGAATGAGGTTGCCATTAGGCTATCTTTTTAATCCAAATTTAATCTCGAAATCAAACTTCTCTATCTAACATGTGGGACTCAAATCCATGCCCCTCAAACACTACCTTGGTGCTTTGTGTTATTGGTTTAGTGACAAAACCACTTTGCTATTTCCTCTCCAGTTCCATCTTATGTTAAGTGCAGCCTTTCAAGAAATCACGGTCTCGTGAAATTTGATGTTCATAACACAGTATGATCCTGGCACAGAGGTATTGAAAACACCATTTGGTATTTTCACCACTTTACCTCAACTTTCTGACCAATTTGAATTTATTGAGAAAACAACTTTTTTTAAGCTCATTCATCGAATAAGAGAAAAGTTTGATACCAAGTTATATTTGTCATTATTTAATCTTCACTGGCAAAACATATGATGATGTACTGCTTTAAACATTTTATTGGTAGAGTTTTAATACACAGCTTGAACGACTGCATTGATTTTTAAATACAGATATGTCTTGAAGAATTTTCTTTTAATCTTCTGAATGCTTACAAACAGTTAAAGTCTGTGATAAGTTCCCACACCCCTTCGGTTTAAACATGCTCAGTTATTTTTTCTTTCTACATTATTAAAACGTAGACAGCTATTCTCCCATTGAAAAGGTTCTTGCTATTGTTTACACTCAAAGCTATTGAGGTGGAAAAAGCTATTAAGAACCGGGAAGGCCTGGTGCCCATTAGTTAATTAATTCTAGTCTGTTCATCTGATTCATATTCTTTCAGACTATCCTTCCATGACTGGTAAAAACTCACAGAGCTTTTGATGATAAGACTGACTACATCACAAGTGCTGCTTTGTCACTTCTATTGCATATCCCCTTTAGGGGCTCGTTTTACTATAAAGTCAATTGCAATTTTTGCATTCACCATTACATTCAAAAGTGGTTACATAATATCTACCATTGCTTGCCAGAGTCATTGATTGACTCCACTATGATGACTGTTCTCTTCAGAGCCACTCCATTATTAAACTTATAAGCTTATATTCACTGAAAGAATGCTTACTTCTTTTTTAGGACTTACATATTTTAGCAGCAATGCACACGCAGAGAGCCATTCACTTGTGACCTCTGATGCCCCATACTCTTTAATAGAGAAGACATGGTCCACAGCTTCCCAATTAATTATTTCTTTCTTAAGATAAAGGGCACATTAGGTTTCTTCTAAGTGTATCTCTCGAAACAGCGTAGTATTGTATGAATCCCAGACAGAGAATTGTAAATGGCGACAACTTGACGTGGAAGAGAAAAAGGCTGTAGATATTGATTTCTGAACAACAGAAAAGGCTGCAAATCTGCAGCAGTTTGGAAATGTCGAAAGTGAGAAAATGGAGCAGGAGTAGGCCATTTGGCTCGTCAAGCCTGCTCTGCCATTCGATATGATCATGACTATTCATCTAACTCCTGTTCCTTCTTTTCCCCCACATACTTTGATGCTTTTAGTCTGAATGCTACCTCCAATTCCTTTCTGAGATCATACAATGATTTGGCCTTGACTACATTCTGTGCAAGTGAACTCCATAGGTTCATCACTGTCTCGGTGAAGAAATTTCTCCTTATCTCAGTGCTAAACTGTTTACTCCATATCTTTGGTCTGTGACCCCTGGTTCTGGACTTCACTGCTATTGGGAACATCCTTCCTGCATCTACACTGTCTTGCTCTGTTAGCATTGTCTAGGTTTCCATGAGATAACCTCTCACTCTTCTGAACTCCAGTAAAAATAATCCTAACTGATTCAACCTTTCCTCATACCTCAGTCTCACTATTGGAGGAATCAATCTGGCAATCCTTTGCTGCACTTCATCTATGACAAGAACATCCTTTCTCAAGTATGGAATAAAACTGCACACAGTATTCCAGATGTGGCCTTGTCAAGATCCTGTACAATTGGAGGAAATTATCCTTGTTCCGAAACTTGAGTCATCTCGATATGAAGGCCAAACTGCCATTTGCCTTCTTTACTGTCTTCTCAGCAATGAAAAGGGACTGGAGTTAATGGGGTACGTTTGATGAGAAGGGAAAAAGTCTTGTTGCTGGGGCAAAAATCAAGACTGGACTACACAATGGTGGGTGATAGGATCCGAGGTGGCACTTTGCTGGCAGTGGCCAAATGTTGTTCATGCAAGGATGGTGGCTGGCCTTCAAGAGATGCCAGTTCAATTAGAAGGCCATAGCCTGGCAACCTTTGCAACACACCATTCCGAGTGGCCACGCACTGGCAAGGTTGCAGATGAGGCCTCCTTAAAGGTAAGTGTCTTCCAGCAAGCTGAGCTCAGGCAGTCAGGCTATGAAGAACCACCTTGCAGGCTTTAACCTTTACTTGTAGTCTCTCTTGCAAGAGTGGAGACTCCTGATATGGGCTAAATGTCAGCAGTTTTGGGATGCCTCTTATTTGGATCCTTGAGGGTCTCAATTAGCTGCATGATAGACTGCCACACTGTTCCAGGCACTTGCAATATCCCAACAAAGTGGGAAGCTGTCAGACTCCTGCTCCCATTGTGGCCTTTCTTCATCAGATAACCAGCTCTTTAGCCTCCTGGTCAATTGTAATTGACGTCAAAATTTATTAAAAATAAAATTTCAGGCCATTGTTGAACATTTCTCACATTTTCCATTTTTTGGAAAGTGAGTTGGAAGAGATTTGTCAGGAACAACACAGAAGCTGTTAATGTGAAACAGCAACAGGAATTTCTGAAGAAACTCAGCAGGTCTGGCAGGATCGGTAGAGCAGAAGCAGTTAATGTTCTGGGCCAAGGGACCCTTCCTCGGACCTATTAATACAAGCTAGGAATGTAATTCGGTCAGATCCTTATCAAAATTGATAATTCTATCAGAGCGAACTTTTATACTCCACATGTGTAAGCTAGGCTTGGACTTGGATTCAAATTTCCAGAAATGGAACAAAGAACATAGAACGTCACAGCACAGTACAGGCCCGCTGGTCCTTGATGTTGCACTGACCTGTGAAATTAATCTGATGCCCATCTAACTTATACCCTTCCATTATTATCCATATGTCTATTCAATGCCCATTTAAATGCAATTAACATCAGCGAGTCTACTACTGGTGCAGGCTGGCTGTTCTACACCCCTACTACTCTCTGAGTAAAGAAACTACCTCTGACATCTTTCCCAAACCTATCAACCCTCAATTTAAAGCTATGTCCCCTCATGTTAGCCTTCCTTATCTCAGGAAAATGTCTCTCACTGTCCACCTTATCTAACCTTCTAATTAACTTATACATCTCAATTAAGTTGCCTCTCAATCTTTTTCTCAGCCTCAGTTCCCTCAGCCTTTCCTTGTAAGACTTCCTTCCATACCAGGCAATATCCTAGTAAATCTCCTCTGAAACCTTTCCAAAGCTTCCATATCCTTCCTATAATGTGGTCACCAGAACTGTACACAATACTCCAGGTGTGGCCTGATCAGTGTCATGTACAGCTGAAGCATGATCTCGTGGCTCAATCCATCTACCAATAAACGCCAACACACCATATGCCTTCTTAACAACCCTATCTACCTTGGTGGCAACGTTTAGCAACTTATGACCTGGACACTGAGATCTCTCTGTTCATCTACACTGCCAAGAATTTTATCATTAGCCCAGTACTCTATATTCCTGTTATTTCTTCCAAAGTGAACTACCTCACACTTTTCTGCATTAAACTCCACATTAACATCATAGACTTAACTCAGAAATGTTTTGAATTGACACCCATGCAGTTTTAAGGGTCGTTGGTCAGGGTTGAAGGGTAGATGACAAACTGGTCCATACAAGGTAGATCAGTTATTTAAATATGTTAATGAAGCTGGGTGCCTCAGATTGGAACTGGTTTGGAAATGTAACAACTGTGGACCAGGTCTCCCAGGCTTTGTTAACCTGAGGGGAATAAATTTGCCTCCAATAAGGTGTTTACCTTCTGCAGAAATGCTCATGCTATATCCTAGAAAGGAGAACGATGCATGAATATTGTGATACTGAAGAATCTAACAAGTATTTATTACAGCTAATTGGTAAGTGCATACATTACAATCAGAGGGACATCAGTGTCTGGGGAACATGAAGCTATTATGTCACACAGAGGCAACCTGCTTCCAATAGCATGTCATGCCTCTAGAGATGAAACATAAGATGGAGTATGAAATACTTATACTGCAAAGTCATGCACTACAATACATTGATGTCTTTTAAGAGGACATTGTGACTGTGAGACATAAAAAGTAAAGTTGCCATAGTCCTACCAAACCATAGGGTTGCTCTCTCATTAGAGAGGGATGACTTGCTGTGGTTTAATCTGAGAGTCACCACACCTCATGCAAGAGGACAGGTTGAGAATGAGAATTTTTCATGGTAACCTCAGCTGGTGTGGGAATTGAACTCATGTCGGCATCACTCTGCGTTGTAAATGAGCTGTCCAGCCAACTGAACATGAGACATAACACCATATGTAGCCACATCATGAAGTAACACAAGAAGGATCAAATTCAGCAGGAAGGAACATGTTTTCTGCTTACTAAAGGCCTCAGGAAACAGGAACGATTTCTCTTCATCCCTGCAGTGAATCACTTCTCCTCACGATCCAAATTCTTCAATGTGACCGAAAGTCACCTGACCACAATCCAAAATCTTCAGGCTGCAATCTGAGGCCCGCCCAAGCTGCAATCCCCAAGCTCTGTATTTCACAATCTGAAACTTCCAAACCACAATTCAAAAACACCCATTCTGAAATCCAGAACTTCCAAATTCATGATTCAAAATTACCACAATATATCTGAATCTTCTCATTTCACAAATCACTGCAACTTAATCAACTCACAATTTCCCCCAATTTTTGATTACCTCAGCCTCCAGTGATTTCTCTGACTCAGGATTTCACTCCTACTCATAAATCTGGAACTCCCACCCTACCATTGTCCCCTTAACCAACTTGTCTTCACAACCCATGGTGTTATTAATTCAGCACCCCCTATGAGAACTCCACAAACCCATAATCTTCCTTGTCAACCTATGATCTGTTTGACTATGTGCACATTCCCTGTCTCCAATGCAGGCCTCCCCACCTGACAGACACAGTCTCTCAAACTGACTGACTGCCAAGTGAAAAACATAGAAGCAAAATTCATGTGAGATCTTGTGAGTAATTTTGACTGGAGTTTGACAATTCCCGAATTTCCTGATCATTTTGACTCACCTATCTCAGCCTTGCTCCTTCCTGCAAATGACTCCATGTTTATTTCCTAAATAAATAATGGTGAAAATCCTTTCAATAATTTCAGACTAAAATGAACTCAGAAACTGAGTGTATTATTGTAAAATGCTTCTTTTTCAATTCTTCATCTGCAAATTTTATGGATCTTTTAAAGACTTTAAATTGACTAACTTGCAATAACTATGCTTTTTTTTAAAATTAGGACTGGCTGTGATTATAAAGCAATTCAATTCTAATGAATTCTGCTTGTCATGACCATTCCATTGCAATCATAATTTTTTCCTTTCCAAGTGCAAACCATTGGTATCTGCATGGTCTCACTCACTTGTACTGATTAAAATGATAATACAATAGCAAAATCTAACTTCTTGTAAATGCTGGGAATCGTAAACACAAACAGGACATATTGCAATTTCTCAGGATGTCAGGCATACCACCAATATAGTAAATTAAATGACAAGTAAATATTTTAAGGATTTTCCTTCATCATAGCCATGGAATACTTCCAACGAACATCTTAGTAACTGGAATATAGAAAGGAGAAGTAAGGAAGAAGTTAATCTTCCTGGTCCCCGGAAAGTCCCAAAAAGCTTTGCAACCAATTCTGAAGTGCAGTTGCTTGGTCACATAAGGAATCACATGACATCCTGATTATCTGGGATGCATAAATCTGATTCCATCCCACTATTTCAAAGAGGATAGCATCTGCCTTAGAATGATTAGTTTGATGGTTTTCATCATGGGAATTTGTTGAGAAAGGTGTTGCAAGCAATTATGTTTATAAGTGTCACTTGACATTCAAGGTAAAAGGGAGTTGATGTTTCAAGAATAGTTAATCAGCATTTCTACCAGGATATAAGGCTTGTTTGATTCATACTGTCAATGGGATGGACTTTGTAATGGAAGGAGCTTATAAGATATCCCTAAAACTCTCAGTAACCTAGATTTTCACAATCCTGGAAGAAGGAGGCTGAAAAGGCTGGTGCTATTTTCCCTGGAGTGTCAGAGGCTGAAGGGTGACCTCAGAGAGGCTTATAAAATCATGAGGGGCAATAGATAGGATAAATAGACAAGGTTTTTTCCCTGGGATGAGAGAATCCAGAACTAGAAGGCATTGGTTTAGGGTAAGAGGGGAAAGATATAAAAGGGGCAACATTTTCACACATAGAGTGGTGCGTGTGTGGAATGAGCTGCCAGAGGAAGTGGTGGAGACTGGTATAATTACAACATTTAAAAGACATCTGGATGGGTATATGAATAGGAAGGGTTCAAAGCGAAATGGGCCAAATGCTGGCAGATAGGACCAGGTTGGGTTAGGATATCTGGTTGGCATGGACGGGATGGACTGAAGGGTCTGTTTCTGTGCTGTATATCTCTGTGACTCTCTGACTCGCTGTCGAATCTATGGCTCATCACTTAGGAATGTGGATGGGTGCTGCCTCTCAGATAAAAAAGACAACTTTGCTGAGTATTTTCAACAGACGTGGAAGACTCGCCCAGCTTGTGATCTCACTGCCATTCTCCCATCCTGGATCTCCATCCCTGCACTCCATCCCACTCTGATACACAATGTGACTATTTCAGCACCTGCTGTGATTTGCTCCAAACCCACACTCTCCATTTTCAATCTCTGATTCTTTTCAGTACCCAAGTAATCTCTACCTGCCTCCCTCTTCTCTGGCAGAAAATCAGCTTCTCAGTCTGACTGATTGATTGATTGCCAACTGAAAAATCACAGAACAGAATCCCTTTACTACAGAAGCAAGCCATTTGACCTGTTGAATCCAGACCAATCCTTTGAAGAGCATCTCATGCAGACCCAGTCCTCCACCTTATCCCGTAACCCCACACTTCCCATGGTTATTCCACCGAGATACTACAGAGCAATTTAGCATGGACAAACCACCTAACCTGCACATCTTTGGGACTGTGGGAGGAAACCCACGCAGACACAGGGAAATCATGCAAACTCCACATGGTCTCCCAAAGCTGTACTAACCTCTGAGCCACCATATGAACAAGAAAACTTCAGAGAAATACAGGGGGAAATCACTGGAAAAGCACTCACAGTAAAAGACAGTTCTGGTATAAAAGATTATCAGGCTGAGAAAAGACAGAAATGGAAATAAACTCACAAGATCCAACAGTCACTTTGGACTGATTCTCAGAAACTTAAAATACTGCTCAACATGCAGTGTACATCATATCTGTGGATTGTTTTCTATTGTGTTGGAAATAAAAAAGGATACATTGTGTAAAAGTTCAAGTTGCCCAAAAACAGTGTTTGGCAAATAGCCTGTTCATTGGAGTAAAAATCTTAAACTGTGAACTTTGGTTGCGTCATTATTTCTGCTACGTACTCAAAGTTCAAATTTTTTAAAATCATTGAGTCAATACAGGGATCATCAGGAATGTTTCTTCTTGTCAAGGCAGTATTATATATGGTTTGTTAAAGTTAGAAAGCAGTAAGTGTGGATAAATAACAGGATTTTAATATTTTTGGGAATTAGGCAGACAGATAAGATTAGATTAGATTCCTTACAGTGTGGAAACAGCCCCTTCAGCCCACACCAACCCTCCAAAGAGTAATCCACCCAGACCCATTTTCCTCTGACTAATTGCTGTAACACAATGGGGCAATTTAGCATGGTCAATTCACCTGATCTGCACATCTTTGGACTGTGGGAGGAAACCGGAGCACCCGAAGGAAACCCACGCAGACACAGGGAGAATGTGAAAACTCCCACACAGATAGTCACCTGAGGCTGGAATTGAACTGGGTATACTGGTGCTGTGAGGCAGCAGTGCTAACCACGGAGCCACTGTGCCACCCCAACTGACAGATGTCATTGAATGTGCGTACTTTCAAATTGCTTCACAGGAGAGCAAAATAACCAGGAAGGGACTAATACTTAAATGGAATGGAAATAATGAGGATGGAAGAGGAAGAGATCAGTGGGTCATGATTAGCAATAAAGTTAAATGATCAAAACAGTGTTTAGTGACTGTGAGTAAAGCAGCTTGTCCATCTCCCCCAACACTTGATGATCGCGCTCAACACTTTCCCACTAAGTACTGTACTGGCTCTTTAATTGCAACCCTTTTATCTGCTTCTTTCCCACTGTCCTGGCCTTCAAACCCTTTTGACAAGTGAAGCAATGATTTACCTGTACATCTTCCAATTCAGTACACTGTAGTCCCTACTTGTTATGTGTCTTTCCCTTTTGTGGGGGGCGGGGGAGAGCGGAGGTTGTAGACCAAATGAAGATTAGGTGGTTAGTTTGCTGAACATTTCTGTTTAAACTGATTCTGAGCTCCTGGCTGCTTGCCACTTTAATGGTGCATCTGATTCTGACCTAACTCTCCTTGACTTCCTATGCTATTCTAATAAAGGTCAATGTAAGGTCAAGGAGCAGGTCTTTTTTTCTACCAGGCACTTAAAGTCACAGAGTCACAGAGTTGCACAGCACGGAAACAGACCCTTTCATCAATTTTGACCATACCAACTAGATATTCTAAATTAATCAGCCAGCATTCAGGCCCATATCGCTCTAAACCCTTCCTCTTCATATACCTATCCAGATGCCTTTTAAATGTTGCAATTGTACCAACCTCCACCACTTCCTCTGGTAGCTCATTCCATACAGGCACAAAAGAAGTTCTGCATGAAAGAAGTTGCCCCCAGGTCCCTTTTAAATCCTCCCCTTCCATATTAAACTTATGCTTTCTAGCTTTGGACCCCTCGACCATGGGGAAAAGACCTTGATTATTCACCCTATTCATGCCCCTCATGATTTTGTAAACCTCTACAGGTCACCCTTCAGCTTCTGATGCTCCAGAGAAAATAGTCCTAGCCTATTCAGCCTCTCCCTATAACTCAAACCCTCCACCCATAACAAAATCCTCTTAAATCTTTTCTGAACCTTCTCAAGTTTCACAACATCCTTCCTGTAGCAAGGACAGCAGAATTCAACACAATATTCCGAATAAAAGTGACCTGGCTAATGTTCCGTAGAGCTGCAATATGACCTCCTAGTTCCTATACTCAATACATTGTCCAATAAAGGCAAACTTACCAAATGCCTTCTTCAATACCCTGTCTATCTGCAACTCCACTTTCAAAGAACTACAAACCTGCACTACAAGGTCTCTTTGTTTGGCAACACTCCTCAGGACCTTAGTATTACGTGTATAAGTCCTGCCCTGATTTGCCCTGCCATTTATGTAAATTAAACTCCATCTGCTGTGCACTTTACAAACCTTTGAGCTTTAAAAATTGACATTAACAACTTCAGACTTTAACCACTGTCCATTTTACTTCCAGACAGTGATGGAAGATTCCTGCATTTGAGCCACTTGAAGTGGAAGACATTGACTATGACTTGGGGTGGAGATCATCAACAACTCGATACCAACAGAATGGACTGCACATCAATAGCATTACAATACCACATAAGAGTTTGCTTTTTAAGATTAACCATGCTACCTTCTTTGGAGCTATATTTTATTTGAAAATTTGGCTTATTACCACTTCATTTTGTCTTGTACAGCCATCAATTTTGAAATTTGATCACATTGACATTCCACCCTATCAGACTTGCTTAAAAATTGTTCATCTCTAACATCTGTCAATTTACTCTCGAAAGATTGGGCAGATTTGGCTGATATTTTCAGAGTTTAGAAAAATGAGAAGCAATCACAGATTTAAGGGAGGTCATATACCAGATTTGAAAGGGATTTGACAGGGCAGATGTTCAAATATAATTTCCCCTTAGCTGGGAAAACAAAAACACAAGGGCACTGTCTCAGGACGAGGGGACAATCATTTAGGACTAAGACGAGGAGAGATTTATTCACTCAAAGTGTTGCAAATCTTTGGAATTACTTAGCTCAGAGGGTTGAAGCTGCTTCATAATTAAATATATTTCAGGTTGCAATAGACAGATTTCTGTCTTTTCAGGGGATGGTAGGAAAATGGTGCTAAGGGAAGTGGGTGGAAAATTGGAGTTAAGGCTAATCATTATGTATGATTGTATTGAATGGAGAGTAGTTCTGACAGGCCATTTGGATTTCCTCTGCTGCTATTTCTTGCGTTCTTATATTTTCATGTCCTGATGAGATTAATTATTATGGTTAGTCAAAAAACTCCATTATCACTGTGTCATACAACTAGTGGGGAGGCTGAAACAAATTAAGTCTTTTTTTTTGTCTAGATATTCCACTTTTCCTATACCAATGGAAGTGGTTCGTGAATCATTCACCAACTGTGTGCTTTCATGGAGTTCAGAGAGCTTCAGAGAGCCAAACTAAGCCTCTCAAATTTAGGCAGTGATTTCACATCACTATTGTAAATGTCAGCACGGTGGGAGGCTATTAATGATTCAAATACTTTGCAGCAATGGACATAATTATTTAATTTAGCTTTTGTTATTCCATTGAAGGGTTTCTTAAATGAGCAATAAATATTTAGTTTTAATTACTTCTCTCTATTTGTTCACCACCAGTGGGGTGTCGTAGCCCAGTACCAGTGGGAGATTGTTTCTCTCCTTTAACAACCTTAAATTGCATAGATGTTTTTAACACACAGGAACCATTAAATCTGTAAATGAAGTATTCATTGCGTGATTATGGGATGCAGGCAGGTTTGATGAATGCTTCAATATGTGAATCTGATGGGAAACAGTATTCCTGTAACGATCTGCTAAAATATAGACCTGAATGAAAATTGGTTATAGTCAAATTCAAGTAAACTATTATTTATTGGGATTATCTTTAGGAGGATATGCCAGATATTACAATCACTAATGAACAAAACTTGAAAGATTTTTATGTTTCTGTTGCTGCAGATAGTTTCATTATATTTGTTGTATTATTTTGATATGACAGAAAATGTCTTTATTTTGATATATAATATGGTTAATTGGGTGGTGATAAACCTTAACCCTATGAATAACTTAACCATTCTGCAATCAAAGTTCCAACACATCACACTATTTTTAATTTAGTTCTGGTCATTTCCATTCTACTTTACAATGAAACTGATGCAAGATGAAAAGAGGTAATCTATATCAAATTATCTCAGCAAAAGTTTTTACTTAACCTCTTTAGACATTAGCATGTCAATGCTCTGATCTTTGTGTGAATCTTTAATCCCCCTTCGTTTGCATCCTATCCTTTAATCTGCTTTATTTCCTTCACAAATACAACTGCTTCTCTTTTCTCAGTTTCCCTTGTTAATTGATTTCGCTTTCATTCAACTCCAATTTCTCTCCTTTGGTATGATAACATGAGAACTCATTCTATGAGTAGAAGAAATGTCAAACACCTGCACCCCCCACCCCCCCCACCCCCCGCTCCCCCCCAAATGAGGGGGGAGACTTCTGAACTCTGTTGACACATAGGATTACTTATCAGCAGAAATGAACTTCAGTATTTTCTGACAAGAGCGTGAGAGCGTTATTGTCTAAATGCAATGTACTTTAACCAGTTGCCATTTTTTAGTTGGATAGGGCCAAGACCTGCAAAATAATTCCTTATGAAGACCAGCAACAATGATAATGAGAGCAGCAATTTGATCACCAATGAAATACAGCAAATTCACAAAATCAATATGTTGCAAAAGCATGCAAAATGCAGCTAGGAAACAGTGAAAACTCAATGTGATGATACACAGGGCATTAAAGTTCTCATGCGAGATGCTAAGGCCATAAAAGCACAAAGAAGCTGCATTCTTAGGAAGGGTCGCTGGACCCAAAATGTTAACTCTGATTTCTCTCCACAGATGCTGCCAGACCTGCTAAGCTTTTCCAGCGTTTTCTGATTTTGTTTCTGATTTCCAGCATCAGCAGTTTTATTTTGTTCTATTGGAAAATTTATTGTGTTTTCAATAATTTTGAAAAATCAACAACTGTCAAAGTGTTCAAATACAAATGCCTAACAATCTTTTCACAATAAACAATATGGATGTCATTTTAATTTTAAGCAGTAATGTCACCTCTTCAAATATCAGAATCAGTCACACATCTCCAAACTATTTTAATCTATAATAAAGATGCAGTCCTATAACATAACGATCTTATAAACCATACACTTGTAACAATACACATTGAGCATTAACATAATAGATGATTATCTCATAGTACTGAGGACCTGCCCATTTCAGGATTGGATTAACTAACCTACCAGAAACAGTTCACCACCTAAGCAGGTCAGATTGAAGTAACACTGATCTGAAGGAGACGAAGTTTATTGAAAGCAATATGGAATCATCAGAAATAACATCTCAAGATGCACAAATATAGACATTGAAACGTAAACATTATCAAAGTTGTGAGGTACTTTCTCCATTATTGTACATGGCACAGGTCTGGCCCATACCCCAAAACTGGATCATTGCAGTCACACAAGCCATATTCCACTTCATCTGGAGATCTAAGATGGACCAATTCCACAGGGACACCATGTTCAAAGCTCTGGATAAGGTTGGGGGGTGGGGGGAGGGTGTAATTACCTAACACCACCTTCATCCTGATAACCAACTTTGTGTGTGACTGCATCAAGCTATGCACAGACCTTCAGTACACAAACATTATGTCACTATGTACTGAGGTTCTATCTGTCCTTGTTGTTGCAAAGGATGGGACTGATCTCGTTGCGGTGGAATGCTCCATGTCGTTGGATTGTTCTGTATCACCTGTCATGGAGGAATTTGTAAAGAAAAGCACCTTGACCGCAAGTCCATTAGGAAGAGGACAACACATCGTGTCCCTCAGACCATGCTGGAAAAGCAGATGGTGGACCCTGTCAGGTTGTTCTCTGAGCAAGCTGTCAAAGTCATTTAGCAGAATGCCTCAGCACCAGAACTTTCCAACAAGCACTAAGACATTACTTGGCTGGTAGTTACTTGAAAGATCCTTCATGTACGCCCAAACTCTCTGCACCACCACACGCTGCCCCTGAAGTGGCTGCAGCGAGAGTAGCTACTGTCACATATCTTCAACTGAATTATGCCTTTGCAAAGAAGGTCTAGAGAGACATGTAACAGCTTTTATTGAGATTCATCCCAAATAACTCTGTGGGAGGACATTGTGCTCAATGGTCTGTTCCCTGGGAAGCAAACTGAGACAAACATTGCCTGCGCCTGGAGGATCATCAACTTGGTGAAAGGCAGAACAAGGAGTTGACCTCGACCAAATGTTGCAGAATGGTACATTCCAAAGTCCAGGACTAAAAGATGCACTAAAGCTGGGGTAGCTGCCTGCAAGGCACAGTGGGGAAACACCACAGTCTAATGTCCTTCTGCTGAAGTACAATGAGGATCTGTTCAGTTATTGGACCTTTCTGGTGCCTCCAATATATGTAAGTAGTACTTTGCATAGTTAGGAAATGCTGTTGGGCTTGTTGTAATTAAAGAGGAAGTTAAAATCCAATATTTGTTGCTTCTCAATATGCAAAGAACATGCAGAACTGAACTGCCTTAATAACTGTGTACGTATATAACGTGTTTTTTATGAATTAACTATATTTTTGCAAAGAAGGTGTTCTTTGGGATGGGATTCTGTTTGGTTATTGAACTCTCTCAGTGCCTCAAACATATGTAAATAGAATCTTGCATAAGTAAGGAATGCCTTGGGATTTTTGAAACTATCAGGAGAGTCCCACTCCAACATTTGTTTGTTCTTAATATGCTAAGACTGTACAGAACTGAATTGTTTTAGTGACGACGTATGTATGTAAAGTTTTTTTAAGAATAGAATACATTTTTGGAATCAGAAAACATAAAAAAGGTTATAAATACTTGACTTATAGTGTTTGATACATGCCAAAAACTTGTTGAGCAAAAAGAATAGCTAATTAGAGAATTCTCAAACTCAAGAAGTCAAATTGAATGCGGCTAATTATGACCTGGCCACCTTATTTAGGAATCAGATGGACAGTAGTTGGGATTACTTATGTGCAGAGATATGAATCGTGCCAGATTTAATAGCAAGCAAGTGTGGGGAAATGATATGATGGAAAGAAGCATCACCTACTTTCAGACAAGCCTTGTTCATTCTCTGAATAATGAACCCTTTACATAATGCATAAGTTTGTCCCTTAACCTATTGGTCTTGGATGATTTGTTTGATGGAATTAATTTGCTTTTAACCTTCTTATGCCAACAATCCCTCCAGAGTGATTTGTTTTGCACCCAAATTCAATGGGTTGTATGAAATTTGATAAGTACAATGTATATTTTGGAGACTCTGCTGCATGTGGAGTAAGTGGAGATTGGAGGGTTTCGGTAGAGTTCATCAAAGGTTTCATCAACATCACCTATGTGTGTTCTCAATGAAATCTCTTGATGTGTTTGCTGTCTTCCTGAACTAACCCTCTGCATTTTAGCTAGTCACATGTTAAGGAGTTCCATGAGTCGATAAGATGTTTGTTTGGTTCTGGGATTCCCATAGCTCTACTATTATACTCTTCTGCCTTACCAAGTTCCGAGTAAAGCAGCTAATTTGTGAGCTGCTGTCATGCATATAAACCACCACCTGGAGCTGGTTTTAAATGATTATCGGATCAACGCTAGACATTCCTCACCGCCAGATTGGTAAGATCTTGGAAAAACAAAGCTGATGGAACTTCTCCAGGGTTTTCCAGGTGCCTACTACAGGTGGTTCAAATTCTTCCAATCTGGAGCATTAAGATTGCCTCTACCCAATAAACTATGAGCAAAAGCTCAGATTTGACATATTGGTCCATGAATACTGCTTGTAGAACTTGATTGACCACTTGCAATATTTGTATAAAGGCAGTTAATGTCCATAATTGTCAGCTCATGTCAATTTATGCTGCTGTGTTTACATATATATGTATATATTATACAGTACAACAGTTATGATTAAAACTTTCACTTTGATATTCCAGGAATGATCTGAGGAAGGGTCACTTGACCCAAAACGTTAACTCTGGTTTCTCCCCACTGATGCTGCCAGACCTGCTGAGCTTTTCCAGCATTTTCTATTTTTGTCTCTGATTCACAACATCGGTTTTTAATTAGATATTCCACCTTTGCAGGTGCAAGGAGGTTGTTGTAGACTTATGGTTGCAGGTGCAGTGGGTAAAGACATTAAAGGAGAGCTTATCAGACCATAAGACGTAACAGTGCATATAGGCCTATTGAATCTGTTCTGCCAATCAATGAGGTCATGGATGATCTGATAATCCACTTTCGTTCCTTTCCTTATAGCCCTTGATTCCCTTGCTGATTAAAAATCTGTCTATGTCAGCCTTGAACACAATTAACAGTGCAAAACCTCTCTGCATTAAATAAGTCCTTGGATTCACAACTTCATAACAGAAAAAATTCTACCTTACCTCTATCTTAAATGGGTGACCCCCTCGGGCTGAGGTTGTGCACTCTGGTCCTAGGCTCCTCTACAAAGGAAACAACCTCTCTGCATTTACCTTGTCATGTCCCCAAGTAACATATTTCAGTAAGGTCTCCTCTCATTATCCTTAACTCCAATGAGTATAGCTCCAAGTTTAATCAACTTCTTCTCATAAGAAATTGCCTCTGTACCTGGAAATAAATTGAATGAACCTTCTGTAGATTGTAACCAATGTGAGTATATTTTTACTTAGTTAAAGGAATGGAAACTATTCGCAGTATTCTAGATATGTTCTACCTCATGCCTTGTATAGTTTCAGCAGCACTTACTGTTTTATGTAATGTTTCCTTTGAAACAGAGGCCAAAATTCAATTTGCCTTCCCTATTACCTGCTGAATGTTACATGCTAGCTTTTTTGTGATTTGTGTGCAAGAACCACACATTCTTCCATGCTGCAGCTTTCGGCAATCTTTCTCCAATTAAAAAAAAGTCAACTTCTACAGTCTTCTTTGCTAAGTGCATAATGTCACATTTTCCCGCATTGCATTCCATCTGCTTAGGTTTTGCTGAATGACAACTCATTTATTCACAAAGTTATAAGGAATGAAAGGAAATGGTGTGGTGTATATAAAGAATGCATCATTCAAAAAATGAAATAGATTCAACCATAACTAAATTGTCCTACTTCAATATTTATGCTCCCTATATAAACAAAAGGCAGAGCAAGTTAAAAAAAAAGAAGGAAGAGGTCTGTGATATGCACCTAATTATTGCTTAGCCAATAAGGTTATCCAAACTGAGAAGCTGCAGAGGAAAGGGGTTGGTGAGAGTGTGTTTGATGAGTGGGAGTATGTTTATTGAGTGGGGTGAGGAAGCAGAATGCAGCAGATGCGGGAAATCTGAAACAAAAGGAGAAAGTGTCAGAAACATTCAGCAGATCAGGCAACGCTGACAATGAAATGGAAAAGGTTAATATTTCTGGTATGATCCATTGTAAAAATATGCATTAATTTTGATTTTGTAATTTGGTGTCAAGCCAGAAACGTTGTCATTCTAAGGAGCTTTTTGAACAAAATGAATTTTATTTTAAGTTTAAATGAGCATATGGGCTCAGAATACTTTTTTCACTTCCACATTCATGTACTCAATGCTTTGCTGGCTCTCTCCCACATTTGACTTTGTAATTAATATCATTCCAAATTCTGCTTTCACATCCTAATCTGCACCATCACCACTCCGCTCATTGATCTTCATTGGCACTCATCCATTGTCCAACTTGCAATTCCCATCATCATTACCTAAATCTGTTCATGATCTTTCAGATATCTTCCCATATCTGTCACTCACACCAACCAAAAAACCCCAACTCCATAACCCACAACACAGGTTCAGCTCCTCCAAAGCAAGCAACCGTCCTCATCTGGCAGCTGTTCCTTCAGTCATAATTCTCTGGAATTTCATCCCAAAACATCTCCATATTTCTCTACTACTAAAATGTTTTTACAAGACGTTCAGTCGACCCATTTATTAGCTACCTTTCCTTTTTATTATTATTGTCTATTTTTGTCTTGTTCAGCCCATCTGAATTGTTATGATATATCCCTCTGTTCTGAACAGTATCAGATAGATCCAAGGTTTTAGTCTAGAAGAGTTTTGAACATCATTCACTGGAATTGAAAGGTAGAATAAGGGCAATAATTGGCAGATTGTTTTAAAGTAGAGTGCATAAAGCGATGCTGTCAAGAGTAATTTTTTTTTAAAAGTATCTAATTTTAATTATATTTGAGAAACTGAGATACACTGGAGTCTGAAAGTTCATTTCTGAGTCAGCCTGGGACAAAGTGCCTCAGAGGCACTTGGGATATTTGTTCTGGTTGACGGAATTCCCTGGGAGTTGGGCCACATGAGCAGGGAATGATTCGCAATGTTGGTGTGGAGGCAGGCTGGACAGAATGCTTGCCTTGGAGCACTGGAAAAGTTTGAAGCATTTTTAAAAAATGCTCCGTTCCTCCCCATCACACTCTGCTCAATCCCCTCTTCAACTATTCCCCATGTCCTACTTATGCCATCTCAGTACTCTGAGTACCTACACACATGGGTCTACATACTGTCCATATGAATTTATGCTGCTCCCTCTGCATTGTCAGTTTGTAGATTCATTGTTATTGAGTGGTCTGCTGCCTGTGTATTGAAGAAATCATTCAGTGTGTTTATGCCAGGTTAACATCAATCAATTAATGGTAACCCTCAGGATGTCAACAGGTAGTGTAAAATAGCAGTAACGTTTAGAAAAAAATTCAATTTGATTTAAGAAATACTTAAATGGCAGGAGTTTTAAACCCCTTTACAGCTTGACAGTTCTCTTTGACAGCTCCTCTCGATACTTGCGACAATATTGCTTGACAGTTCCTTTGGCCCTTTACATAGTTCTCTTGAAAGTTCATATCAATTATGTTGAGTTTCTCTTGTAATGAACATCACTGTTTCAATGTGCTAGCGCACATTGTATGCATTTTGACCTGTACTTTTATACATTCCAAAGACCAATTACCTGTTTTGAAGACGTCCTGGGACCATAACCACTTAGTTATCTCTCCAAAATGGTGCCCTAATTATCAAAATAAATCCACAAAGGTCAGACCTGCTCCGACCAAATCTGTTCTATGCATTTCACATTTTGGAGGTCTATTACATCAAAATCACAAATGAAAGGAGGCAATTCTTGATTTCTGTAAGCAGCAGTCCTTGTAAAATGTATATTGAACAACACAAAACCTTTTCCCATACCTGCTCCCACAAATAAACAGTTAGGACCATGTTCAGGTGTGGGACTGCCGATTTTGGGGTTCCTCCATGTCGGCCAGGAAGTGTGGCCCTAAAATTTTCTGTTAGGAAAACATAAAATGCAAGTGTTGGCATGTTGATTCCTGTTCATATCCTAGTGATTTATATAAGTTCTCCAAAAGTCACCGAGTGACGTTATAGAAGTTTATAAAATCATGAGAGGCATTGATAGGGTGAAGTCCAGATCTTTACCCCAGGGTAGGAGAGTCCAAAACTAGAGGTCATACGTTTAAGGCGAGGGGAGGAAAGATTTGAAAGAGACCTTTTCACACAGAAGGTGGTGCGTACGTGGAATGAGCTGACAGAGGAGGTGGTGGAGGCTGGTACAATTACCAGGCATCTAACTGGCATCTGATAGGTCGATGAATAGGAGGAGGTGAGAGGGATGTGGGCCAAATGCTGGTAAATGGAACTAGATTAATTTTGAATATCTGCTCAATGTGAACAAGTTGGGCCCAAAGGTTTGTTTCCATGCCGTACATAGAGTCAAAGAGATGTATAGCATGGAAACAGACCCTTCGGTCCAACCTGTCCATGCCGACCAGATGTCCCACCTGCCAGCATCTGGCCCATATCCCTCCAAACCTTTCCTATTCATATACCCATCCAAACCAACCACCACCACTTCCTCTGGCAGTGAATTCCATACACGTACCACCCTCTGTGTGAAAAAGTTGCCCGTTAGGTCTCTTTTATATTTTTCCCCTCTCACCCTAAACCTATGCCCTCTAGTTCTGGACTCCTCAACCCCAGGGAAAAGACTTTGTCTATTTATCCTATCCATGCCCCTCATGATTTGTAAACCTCTATAAGGTCACCCCTCAGCCTCTGACACTCCAGGAAAAACAGCCCCGGCCTGTTTAGCCTCTCCCTATAACTCAAATCCTCCAACACTGGCAACATCCTTGTAAATCTTTTCTGAACCCTTTCAAGTTTCACAACATCCTTCCGATAGGATTGCACGCAATATTCCAACAGTGGCCTAACCAATGTCCTGTACAGCCACAACATGACCTCCCAACTCCTGTACTCAATACTCTGACCAATAAAGGAAAGCATACCAAATGCCTTCTTCACTATCCTATCTACCTGTGACTCCACTTTCAAGGAGTTATGAACCTGCACTCTAAGGTTTCTTTGATCAGTAACAATCCCTAGGAATTTACCATTAAGTGTATAAGTCCTGCTAAGATTTGCTCTCCTAAAATGCAGCACCTTGCATTTATCTGAATTAAACTCCATCTGCCACTTCTCAGCCCATTGGTCCATCTGGTCAAGATCCTGTTGTAATCTGAGGTAACTTTCTTTGCTGTCCACTACACCTCCAATTTTGGTGTCATCTGCAAATTTACTAACTATTCCTCTTATACTCACATCCAAATCATTTATATAAATGAGGAAAAGTAGTGGACCCAGCACGGATCCTTGTGACACTCTGCTGGTCACAGGCCTCCAGTCTGAAAGACAGCCCTCCACCACCACCCTCTGTCTTCTATCTTTCAGCCAGTTCTGTATCCAAATGGCTAGTTCTCCCTGTATTCTGTGAGATGTAACCTTGCTAACCAGTGTCCCATGGGGAACCTTGTCAAATATCATTTCTATATCTCTAGAGCAATCTCTGTGCTCAGCTGGATTCTTGTCAATTTTTACAGTATTTTGATGCATTTTGTGCCATTGTTTCAATTTCATAATGAAAAAAGGTACAGCCTGTATGAAGAAGACATATCTTTTAAGTAGTAATCTTGGGAAGGAAAGTGTTAGGTATAAAGGCAACAGAACAGTTTGACATGGTACTCAGTGGTTAGCACTGCTGCCTTACATTGCCAGGGACCCAGGTTCGATTCCAGCCTTGAGTGACTGTTTGTGTGGAGTTTACACATTCTCCCCATGTCTGTGTGGATTTCCTCTGGGTGCTCCGGTTTCCTCCCACCATTACAAAGATGTGCAGGTTAGGTGAATTGGCCATGGGAAATTGCCCATAGTGTTCAGGGATGTGTGGGTTTGGTGCATTAATCAGTGGTAAATATAGGATAGCAGCATGTATCTAGGTGGGTTACTCTTTGTAGGGTTGGTGTGGACTTGTTGGGCTAAAAAGCCTGTTTCCACAATGTAGGGATTCTATTCTATTATAAGAAGGGTACACATAAGCTGAATGCTCTAACTTGAAACACTTAAACCATCAGCGGCCATTGAGAGTTAACTAGGGGTTAAGAGTCAGGAGAAGAAGATAGTAAGACTGGAGAATGGAATCAGAATGGCCCGAGGGAATATGGACTGATGGATGGGAAGTCTGAGGAATGGGGACAGAAGAAAGATGAGAAATGTGGTCGGTGAGAAGGAGAATGGAAGCCAGGAAGAGGGCAATCAGGATTTGAGAGAGGAAGGATCTCAGAGCTGTAGATGGTCAGTCAAAGACTGTCTTCAACACTGAATTTTAGGTCATTTTAAACATGAAGGAAATCAAGGGTTCGGGGCCATTTTTGCCGTGATAAAAATTCAGACATGATCTAACTGAATGATAGACCAGGATGACGGGCTGAATAGTCTATCCACTTTCTGCTATTCTTTCATGGGATGTGAGTGCCCCTAGCAACAGGCAGCATTTGTTGTCCACTACATTGTGCATGGAATCTATGTATTACCAAGCTATTTCAGAGAGCAGTTAAGAGTCAACAACATTATTGTGGGTCTGGAATCATATGTAGGCCAGACTGGGTAAAGATGGCAGGTTATCTTTCATTGAAGGGTGTTAGTGAAATCAGTGGGCTTTTACAACAACAACAAAATCAGTACTTGCTGGGAAAACTCAACAGGTCTGGCCGTACATGGGGAGAGAAAGCAGAGTGAATGTTTCGGGTCCAGTGACTCTTCTCCAGCACCTTCTTAAGGGCTTTTGCAGTGATTGGCAAAGACTTCATGGTCAGCATTACTGAGACCAGCTTTTAATTCTAGATTTATTCATTGACCAATGCCTTCAGAGAATTAGTTTGAGTCTTTGGAATGCTAGTCTGCTGAAATTATCACTCTGTCATTGTCTCCTCCTGGAGCTTCTGCACTTATATATTGTTTTAAATTATTTACGTTTGTAACATCTAGCAGTTGCTCATATTGGACTCTTCCCAGAGTTAATGGGGCCATTTTAACCTGAGTTACTTATTGGGGTGAATGGATCAAGTTGCAAAACTGGGTTAGGTAACCAAACAATCTTGGATTAGTGGTGCTGGAAGAGCACAGCAGTTCAGGCAGCATCCAACGAGCAGCGAAATCGACGTTTCGGGCAAAAGCCCTTCATTTCGCTGCTCGTTGGATGCTGCCTGAACTGCTGTGCTCTTCCAGCACCACTAATCCAGTATTTGGTTTTCAGCATCTGCAGTCATTGTTTTTACCCCTACAACCAAACAATCTTACCTACTCCTAAAATCAGTTGACCAGCAACCTTGATTAAAACGATCCCAACCATGTAGGTTATTGAAGGTTGTGACAGTCTTACAAACTAAAAATCCAGTGAAGAGAAAGAGAGTGATACTGACCCAAAGCAGGCTCAGAATTAGATAAATCGTCTCGTATCAGATAATATAACTACACTACCACAGCTGAGGGAAAATGAAATGAAAATTAAATATACTGACAGCACTTCTGCAGGGGTCAGAAGTAACCAATCATATTTTGTCACCAGCTTTATTGCATCAGTCGTCGAACAGATGGTGTTATTCCTAAGGTTCAGAGGCATGATCCACACTTTTGTTCAGTGTCTTAAGAAAGCAAATGAGAGAATGGCAGGTGTTAACATCAAAGCTGATGTCTTGTGCTGCTTTTGAAAAGAATGATGTGCCTTGATGGTTCATTACCAGAGAGGAAAAAGTCAATAAAGGTTGAAATTCTGTCCCTGGAGCAGTAGCGCTGTAAGTGAATTCTGATAGAAAGAGGAGTCTTTTGCTGGATTTTCCAATGTTCCTTTATATTGAATCACTCCCAGTTTGATTCATTGAAAAAAGGGCTCAACTGTGTTGATGTAGTTGGTCCCTGCACCTTCTGCTAAGTGCAATTTGAAATTCAGTATTTTACTTAGAAGGGGCGAGAGATGGTGATGTTAAGTTAAAGTAAAGACAGTCCATTTCAAGTGAACGCTATCAGTCATGGTGTTGGATTCTCGTGAAGCCATAGAGTCAGCGACTAGTGGTAGTTAGACTGAAAAGCCACACTGCTGGAGAATATGGATCCTAATCGCTTCAGGGGCTCCATAGAGCAGGGGATTGCTGAAGTTATTGTATTCCTTTGTACTGTGTAAGCCAGAAGCTTTGAGAATTGTTATTTAAGCACAGGATGCTCCAACAAGAGTTACATGTGATTCTGCCTAGTGGTAAGGATAGGACTGTCATGGATGTCTTCAATAAGTTATTGAAAACAACTCAAAGGTTACTGAGTAGCAGTTCAACAGTGCATTTGTCAGCCAGAAAAAAGTCAGAGAAAATGACTCTGTTGCTAACTTGCTGCTGGTAGATAGTTCCATGCAGTTAAGACAAAGGATGACCCATGAGCACTCGTGCTCTGTTGAAAGCATTAAGACAGCTGGATTTGCACCAGTGATTGGATGTAGAAAAAAAATCTAGTGAGGCCCTGGGGAAGACAGTGTCAGGAGTAGGTCAACTTATCTGGAAAAGATGACTCAGAAGGCTGGGTCTGAGAGCTCATTGAAATTCAGGAAGCTGCTAAATCATGAAATGGGATGTTCAAAAAATACGAAGTTGTGCTTTTGAGCATGTTCTGAACTCATGACGAATGATCATGGAATTTCTACAGTATGGAAAGAGGCCATTCAGCCCAACTACAACTCTCCAAAGAGCATACCAGAATCACCCCCTACCCTGTAACCATTCATTTCCCATGGCTGATCCATTGAAGTTACATATCCCTGAACACTATGGGCAATTTAGCATGGCCAATCGATCTAAGCTGCACATCTTTGGACTGTGGGAGTAAACCGGAGCACCAGAGGAAATCCACACAGACATGGGGAGAATGTGCAAACTTCACACGGACAGTCACCTGAGGCTGGAATCAAACCGGTGTCCCTGGTGGTGTGACGCAGCAGTGCACTGAGTCACTATGCCACCCCAAATGCAGGCTTATGAGAAGAGATTGAGCTGCGGGAATTGCATAGATAGTTTTTGAGGAAATTCAGAGTCTAGGGGCATCTCATAATAGTTTGATTATTCATCAATTTCATTCCATTTCACAGGGAGTTTTTCTTCATAAGACCTCATGAGTTTTCTTGCGCTATTGTTTCAAAATCACCTCATTTAACTACTGTACACACCTCTATTGAATGATGCTGGCTGGTTTCCAATGCATGCTGGAGCCCGAAGAGCTTGCTGGTGAAATGGCTCAGAATAGAACAGCCTCCCTGATAACTCTGCCATCTTTAAAAGATGGCTTTGCACCCAGAAAAATCACTGTCGGTCTGGAGCTCTCACACAGAACATAATGTAATTTATCTATAATAACATAATTGAGGTCACTTGAAGGTCTTGATAACCATAGTGCTGCAATTTGTTGAGTATAAGTTATTCTGAATTTAAAAGAAAGGAAAATGAAATGAGAAAATGTGAACAAGACACGGAAGTGTGGAAACACGAACTTGAACTCTGAAGAGAAAGAAATGTTAAAGGTGGAAAGTATTAAAGAGTTTCAAAGAGAAGCTAATTAACAATGTGAACTGACCATACAGAGAATGAGCTTATATGGATTAGGATAAACTATTTCAGTCAATATAATTTATATTGTAGAGATGAAGCAAAGTTAAAAAAAAATTAATTGTCTGAAGACAACCTATGGAAATGCAAAAGGTTAGACTTAGAACAGTAAACTGGTGGAATCATGGTAAACTGGTGGTATAATTTGACCACGTCGGGATAGGCTATACCTTTTATGGCAGGACAGACTTGATGGGCCAAATGGCTGCTGTACTTTATGATTCTATGAGAAAGGAAGAAATATTAAACAATATTGTTAAACAATATGAAGTTGAAGGCGTGTATTGTACTTTTAAGAGAGAGTGAATACTGTATTGCACTAACAGCATGAGTGGCTAACAGTCCTAGAGTGTATTGGAAAATTGAAAATATGTAACACTTGGCTGTGAAATATATACCTGAGTTGGTTGCTGTTTTTACAACAATTCGAATTTAACCGATTAGTTTAAATTATGCCCCAGAATACTAAAACCCAATCAAGTTTAAATTTATTGTTTTTACCAACATCGAACAACTGAGACGATCAAATGCTGGATGACTAAAGAAATTGAGGATTTGGTTCAGGAAAAGAAGGAAACATATGTCAGGTATAGACAGGATAGATCGAGTGAATCCTTAGAAGAGTATAAAGGCAGTAGGAGTATACTGAAGAGGGAAATCAGGAGAGCAAAATGGGGACATGAGATAGCTTTGGCAAATAGTATTAAGGAGAATCCAAGGGGTTTTTACAAATACATTAAGGACAAAAGGGTAACTCAGGAGAGAAGAGGACCCCTTGAAGATGAACAAGGCCTTTGTGTGGAGCTGCAGGAGATGGAGGAGATACTAAATGAGTATTTTGCATCAATATTTACTGTGGAAAAGGACATGGAAGATATAGAATGTAGGGAAATAGATGGTGAAATCTTGAAAAATGTCCATATTACAGCGGAGGAAGTGCAGGGGTCTTGAAATGCATAAAGGTGGATAAATCCCCAGAAACTGATTAGATATAGCCTAGAACTCTGTGGGAAGCTAGGAAAGTGATTGCTGGGCCTCTTGCTGAGATATTTGTATCACCATAGTCACAGGTAAGGTGCCGGAAGACTGGAGGTTGACTAACATGGTGCCACTATTTACGAAAGAGGGTAAGGACAAGTCAGGGAACTGTAGACCAGTGAGCCTGACATCGGTGGTCGGCAAGTTGTTGGAGGGAATCCTGAGGGACAGGATGTACATGTATTTGGAAAGGCAAGGACTGATTATGGATAGAAAAAATGGCTTTTTGCATGGGAAATCATGTCTCACAAACTTGATTGAGTTTATTGAAGGCAGAGCGGTGGACGTGATCTATATGGACTTCAGTAAGGCATTTAACAAGGTTCCACATGGGAGACGGGTTAGCAAGGTTAGATCTCATGGAACACAAGGAGAACTACCCATTTGGATACAGAACTGGCTTAAAGGTAGAAGACAGAGCGTGGTGGTGGAGGGCTGTTTTTCAGACTGGAGGCCTGTGACAAGTAGGGTGCCACAAGGATTGGTGCTGAGTCCACTACTTTTCGTCATTTATATAAGTGATTTGGATGTGAGCATAAGAGGTATAGCTAATATGTTTGTAGATTACATCAAAATTGGAGGTGTAGTGGACAGCAAAGAAGGTTACCTCAGATTACGAAGGGATCTTGATCAGGTGGGCCAATGGGCTGAGAAGTGGCAGATGGAGTTTAATTTAGGTAAATGGGACATGAGTAATATCCCAACAAATGCATTTTGGGAAAGTAAATTTTAGCAGGATATATACACTTAATGGTAAGGTCCTAGGTAGTGTTGCTGAACAAAAGAGACCTTGGAATGCAGGTTCCTAGCTCCTTGAAAGTGGAGTCACAGGTAGATAGAATAGTGAAGAAGGCGTTTGATATACTTTCTTTTATTGGTCAGAGTATTGAGTATAGGAGTTGGGAGGTCATGTTGCAGCTGTACAGGATGTTGGTTAGGCCATTTTTTGGAATATTGCTTGCAATTCTGGTCTCCTTCCTATCAGAAGGATGTTGTGAAACTTGAAAGGGTTCAGAAAAGACTTACAAGAATGTTGGTAGGTTTGGAGGATTTGTGTTATGAGGAGAGATTGAATAGGCTGGGGCTGTTTTCCCTGGAGCTTCAGAGGCTAAGGGGTATTTCAAATGGCACAATGAAAGATTGTAGAGTCAAGGACAATCCGAAAGGGGAAGGTGAAAAGTCAGAGACCATGATCCATATTAGCACTAATGACATCGGCAGAAAGAGAGACAAGGTTATGGAAATGGAATTTAAGGAGTGAGGTAGAAAATTGTAATCTCAGGATTATTTCCTGAGAATTTCCTGTACCAGATGCTAGTAAAGCTAGAAATAGAAAGATAACATAGTTGAATACATGGCTAAATATCTGGTGTCGGAAGGAAGGCTGCAGATATCTGGATCAATGGGATCTTTACCAGGATAGGAGGGACATTTACAAGAAGGACTGATTGCATCTAAGCTGAAGGAGTACTGATATCCTTGTTTGTGCCACCTGGGAGGACTCACAAACTTAATTAGCTTTTTTAAAATAAATGACAAAATGATTGATGAGTGTAGGACAGTGGATGTTGTCAACATGGATTTTTCTTAGCAGGGCTTATACACTTAATGGTAAGGTCCTAGGGAGTGTTGCTGCACAGAGAGACCTTGGAGTACCTTGAACGAGACTTTATAAAAAATCTTAAAGTAAGGGAACACTTAGGAAGCAGCGATCATAATATGGTAGAGTTCAGTCTGCAGTTTGAAAGAGAGAAGGCAAAATCGGATGTAATGGTGTTACAGTTAAATAAAGATAATTATGAGGGCATGAGAGAGGAACTGACGAAAATAGACTGGAAGCAGAACCTAACAGAGAAGACAGTAGAGCAAAAATGGCAGGAGTTTGTGGGTATAATTGAGGACACTGTACAGAGGTTCATCCCCAAGAAGAGAAAGATTATCCGGAGAGGGATTAGACAGCCATGGCTGACAAAGGAAGTCAGGAAATCTATCAAAGAAAAAGAGAGATCCTATAAAGTGGCTAAGACCACTGGGAAATCAGAAGATTGGGAAGGCTACAAAAACAAACAGAGGATAACAAAGAGAGAAATAAGGAAGGAGAGGATCAAATATGAAGGTAGGCTAGCCAGTAATATTAGAAATGATAGTAAAAGTTTCTTTCAATACATAAGAAACAAACAACAGACAAAAGTAGACATTGGGCCACTTCAAACTGATGCTGGAAGCCTTGTGATGGGAGATAAGGAAATAGCAGGAGAACTTAATAAGTACTTTGTGTCAGTCTTCACAGTGGAAGACATGAGTAATATCCCAACAATTAAAGGGAGACGGGGGCTGAGTTGAGTATGGTTACCATTACAAAAGAGAAAGTGTTAGAAAAGCTAAAAGGTCTTAAAATTGATAAATCTCCGATGGGCTACATCCTAGAGTTCTGAGGGAGGTGGCTGAGGAAATAGCGGAGGCATTGGTTGAGATCTTTCAAAAGTCACTGGAGTCAGGGAAAGTCCCGGATGATTGGAAGATCGCTGTTGTAACCCTCTTGTTCAAGAAAGGATCAAGACAAAAGATGGAAAATTATAGGCCAATTAGCCTAACCTCGGTTATTGGTAAAATTCTAGAATCCATCATTAAGGATGAGGTTTCTAAATTCTTGGAAGAGCAGGGTTGGATTAGAACAAGTCAACATGGATTTAGTAAGGGAGGTCGTGCCTGACAAATCTGTTGGAGTTCTTTGAAGAGGTGACAAGTAGGTTAGACCGGGGAAACCCAGTGAATGTAGTCTACCTAGACTTCCAAAAGGCCTTTGATAAGGTGCCACACGGGAGGCTGCTGAGCAAGGTGAGGGCCCATGGTGTTCTAGGTGAGCTACTGGGATGGATTGAGGATTGGCTGTCTGACAGAAGGCAGAGAGTTGGGATAAAAGGTTCTTTTTCGGAATGGCAGCCAGTGACAAGCGGTGTCCCACAGGGTTCAGTGTTGGGGCCACAGCTGTTCACAATATATATTAATGATCTGGATGAAGGGACTGGGGGCATTCTAGTGAAGTTTGCCGATGATACAAAGTTAGGTGGACAGGCAGGTAGTACTGAGGAAGTGGGGAGGCTGCAGAAGGATCTAGACAGTTTGGAAGAGTGGTCCAGGAAATGGCTGATGGAATTCAATGTGAGCAAATGTGAGGTCTTGCACTCTGGAAAAAAGAATAAAAGCATGGACTACTTTCTAAACGGTGAGAAAATTCGTAAAGCCAAAGTACAGAGGGATCTGGGAGTGCTCGTTGAGGATTCTATAAAGGTAAACATGCAGGTTGAGTCCGTGATTAAGAAAGCGAATGCAGTGTTGTCAATTATCTCAAGAGGTTTGGAATATAAAAGCACCGTTGTGCTACTGAGACTTTATAAAGCTCTGGTTAGGCCCCATTTGGAGTACTGTGTCCAGTTTTGGGCCCCACACCTCAGGAAGGACATACTGGCACTGGAGCGTGTCCAGCGGAGATTTACACGGATGATCCCTGGAATGGTAGGTCTAACATATGAGGAATGGCTGAGGATCCTGGGATTGTATTCATTGGAGTTTAGAAGATTAAGGGGAGATCTAATAGAAACTTACAAGATAATACATGGCTTGGAGAGGGTGGACGCTAGGAAATTGTTTCCATTAGGTGAGGAGACTAGGACCCGTGGACACAGCCTTAGAATTAGAGGGAGTAAATTCAGAACAGAAATGCGGAGACATTTCTTCAGCCAGAGAGTGGTGGGCCTGTGGAATTCATTGCCGCAGAGTGCAGTGGAGGCCGGGACGCTAAATGTCTTCAAGGCAGAAATTGATAAATTCTTGATGTCACAAGGAATTAAAAGCTACGGGGAGAATACGGGTAAGTGGAGTTGAAATGCCTATCAGCCATGATTGAATGGCGGAGTGGACTCGATGGGCCGAATGGCCTTACTTCTGCTCCTATGTCTTATGGTCTTATACAAGTTCATAGCTCCTTGAAAGTAGAATCGCAGGTAGATAGGATAGTGAAGAAGGCATTTGGTATGCTTTCCTTTATTAGTTGAGTATTGAGTATAGGAGTTAGGAGGTCATGTTGCATCTGTACAGGAAGCTGGTTAGGCCATTTTTGGAATATTGCATGCAATTCTGGTCTCCTTCCTATCGCAAGATGTTATGAAACTTGAAAGGGTTCAGAAAAGATTTACAAGGATGTTGCCAGTGTTGGAGGATTTGAGCTACAGGGAGAGGCTGGATAAGCTGGGGCTGTGTTCCCTTGGGTGGGACTGTCTAGATTTAGAGGGCATAGGTTTAGGGTGAGAGAGGAAATATATATAAGGGATCTAAGGGGCAACCTTTTCACGCAGAGGATGGTTCATTTATGGAATGAGCTGCCAGAGGAAGTGACTGGTGCAATTACAACATTTAAAAGGCATCTTGATGGTTATTTGAATAGGAAGGGTTTAGATGGATATGGGCCAAGTGCTAGCAAATGGGACTTGATCAGATTGGGATATCTGGTCGGCATGGACGAGTTGGACTGAAGGGTCTGTTTCCATGCTGTACATCTCTATGACTCTATGACTCTATTTGACAAGATGGTTGCAGGTCCAGAAGATTAGATCACATGGGATCTGTGGTGACTTGGTAAATTGGATACAAAATTGACTTGGTCATCAGAGACAGAACATTGTTGGGAAGGGCCTGTTCCTGTGCTATACTGTTCTATTTTTTAAGAGAAATTTGCCTTTACTCTAATTATACTTACTTAGTCTGTGTGAAAGGAATTATAACATAATGGCATTGGATCACATGGAACTGCAGCCTTGGGCTGTAATACGCCAATGTAGCAGCTGTTAAAACACAGATTGCTAACTTGGCTAAACAGCAAGGGATGCTGGGTACACGTACAACCCTAAAATCACAAGACCCACACACCAGACATGGTGCAAACACAGCAGCCAAGTGCTAATGACATTAACATAATATAAAAAGCAACAGTAATTCTGGACAGACATATCCCCAACAACTTACCTCACTATACAAAGGAAAACCCAGACAGAAAGGCACTGGGTCCTGTGACACAAAGGAACTAACAGTAACATGTCATTTAAGTGATTGACGCTGTTTCAAATTATTAAGTATACCTCTCTGATTGGCCTGATCTATTGAAAGTTCCAGAAAACTATCTAAAAGGTATAAAACAGGATTCACCACCAGACCATACTCTTGGACTTTCTTGGAACCGCTCTTGGAATGGTCTGAGACTTTCTGAGGAGACCAGCATGGCAAGAGGCAGAGACTAGCTAACCATCCTGAGAGAAATCAGCTTCACAGAGACAGAAACAGAGCAACTGCATCAATCTACAACACACTTAGGAAATATTGTAACCTTAAGAGGCCAAATAGTATGAAAGATGAGTTTAGTATTAAAGATTATTGTAACTTTGCTCCAAATGAATTTGGGACTGTTTTGTATTGGCACCAGCATGTGTTCATATTGATTTAACCACTTCGGTATTGTGGGACACCTGGGCAAATTCATTCATAGTATTCTGGTTGGAGTTGTTTGTAACTTGTTTAGAGAGGAACCAGACAAGATGTCCTTTCTTTGCATTCTCTGTCCATAGTTATGTTCAATAAAGCCCATGAATGGATGGCCAGCTCCATGCAATCAGATGAAGGCAATAAGAGCCTCAAGTGAAGACCAGTTATGGTCAACCGTGAAGCCAGCTTGGCAATCAGACACTAAATTGAGGAAAATACTCAAAGTGAAGCTTAGCACTGGCTGGGACTGAAAAGTTACTACGTATTGAACCATAGAATGTAAAAGCCTGGGGAGAAGCTGATGAAAACTGAAGTGAAGACCCTTGGCATATTATATGTTTAGCAACAGGAAGCAATCACTCAGCCAGCCACAGTGAGTAAAGTGTCATAGAAGCAAAACTCCTTCCAGAGATTGGGATAAAAAAATCAACACTGAAAATGCACAATTATTGCAAGCATTCCAAGTGTGTGGTCCAATAAACTCCATGAGCTAGTTTTTGTCAATTTTGTAGAAAGTTGCAAGTGTAAAGAGAGAGGTTGAGGTGTGGCTGCAGTGACAGCACAGAAAGTAAATCACAGAAAAGACTACTGCAATCTGTGAGTGCTCCACAACAGGGGCATACAGAGGCATAAGGAGCTCATCCTGGAGTTAAATATCAGGGCACATTGACAGTCTATTCTTTCAATCAATCCTATTCATCTTTTCAGGTGTTACACCATAATTAAAACGAGGAATCCTAATCCCATTCTTCATCAATGTTTGGGCTGGGAAATACAAGAATGAGAATGAGAAGCCAGATTTTGTTACATGGTTTTTTTAACTATAAGATAGAGATGTATGTAATTCCTTGTCATTATTATTTTTTAATTTTTGCTTGTACAGATTTAGACTTTCTTCTGTTAACAGACACCAAAGACCCTTCATTAGAAGCAGATTGGGCAGATTGTCCATTCCCTTGAAACTGAAGCTGGTAAATAACAGGAAAGGACTGACGGCAATGACCTTCCACCAGAGACTATGCCAGAGAGTGTTTCTCTCTGAAAATATAATTCCAGAGAAGAATAGTACAAACATCCTTGATTTACTTGAATCTAAAACTATTGACCTGCCTCCACATTTGTCTTCAGGGGTTGCTTCTTGAAAATTCAAATGCCTTTTCCAAGGGGAAGACAAACAAGGAGTAATTGTTGTCTACTTATTGCACAGAAAGTGCAGTTCTGAATTGCCGTCCCACAGCTACCTGATGAAGGAGCAGCACTCCGAAAGCTAGTGCTTCCAAATAAACCTGTTAGACGATAATCTGGTGTTGTGTGATTTTTAACTTAGCTCTGAACGATCCACTTAAAGTGTAGGTTTTGTATTGGTCCATGATTTAGCAGGTTTGATGTAACTGGCATCTCTGAGTTTTGAAACAGCCAGCTGGAGTGGGGAAAATGCAGGTTTTGCAGAGGATCATCCCGCACTGTAACCAATTGCATAATAACTCCAACCGTAGCTCATAAGGCTTGACAGAATGAAATGGCAAAATAACTAGAATAGAACTAAAAAAGATTGATATCAGCAATGTAAGAATGTCAAAATTGGTGGGAAGAACCAGGCTTTGCTCAAGAAAAACTGCTCAATGTAGACAATCAACTTTACAGACAAAAGATGAGTTTTTGAATGAAAAGGCGAACTGACCATCAATCACAGGAAGTAAAACACTTGAATAAAGAATTGAAATGTCTACTGATAAGCTTATAGAAGCAGATTCAAAAAGATAGATCTTCAATCAAAACCTGACAAACTTCAGGCATCAGAAGTCTCTATAAAGTGTCATGAAAAGCACACTGAATAGGAGAAGACATTGGTCATGAATCAGAACAGTTGGAAGTAGAACTACAAACCAAGCTGAACAAACCATTGGAACCTGATCTTGAAAAGTGCACCGAATGCTTTGAAATTCAATGCAATCTGGAGAAAATTGAGTTGCATACTATGCAGGAGGAAATCCAGAGGTGAAGAGCAGCTAAGAAATAATTTGAGGACAGAACAGGGAAATAATAAGTAAATTGAATGAGTTGAGGAGCAATCTGTAATTATCAAGGAAAAATTCTGAGATGAACAAAATATCTGTGAGAATTTGTCAAAATTATGTGAAAGCTTTATATAAGGCTCTGAAAAATTTATATTGCTTTATATTGTGCTTTAAGCTACTATTGTTATTCAGTAGCTCGGAAAGCTAATGCTTCCAAACAAACCTGTTGAACTATAACCTGATGTTGTGTGATTTTTATCTTAGTTCTGAGTTGATCCACTTAAGGTGTAGGTTTTATACTGGGCCATGATTTAGCAGGTGTGAAATCGTTGGGAACTCTCAGCTTTTGAAACAGCCAGCTGGAGTGGGGGAAATGCAGGTTTTGCAGAAGATCTTCCTGGACTGTATGCAATTGTGTAATAACTGTTATTCAGATACTTGTCCGGCGTATCTCTGCAGACATTCTGTCCCAGAGACTTCCTTTTCTCTAAGTAAGGGGCTTCAATTTTTATTTACTATAATGCTCCTTTATTTATATCTATGCATAGCTGGTTATTAAAGACAGTTCCCAATGTGGTATCGTGACCTGCTCATTTTTGACTGCTGTCTTCTATCTCACTGACATCAGAGTCATGTCACCATCAACATTCAGGTAGGTAAAAACAATGACTGCAGATGCTGGAAACCACATTCTGGATGAGTAGTGCTGGAAGAGCACAGCAGTTCAGGCAGCATCCAAGGAGCAGTAAAATCGACGTTTCGGGCAAAAGCCCTTCATCAGGAATAAAGGCAGAGAGCCTGAAGCGTGGAGAGATAAGCTAGAGGAGGGTGGGGGTGGGGAGAAAGTAGCATAGAGTACAATAGATGAGTGGGGGAGGGGATGAAGGTGATAGGTGAGGGAGGAAGGTGGAGTGGGTAGGTGGCAAAGAAGATAGGCAGGTAGGACAAGTCATGGGGACAGTGCTGAGCTGGAAGTTTGGAACTAGGGTGAGGTCGGGGAAGGGGAAATGAGGAAACTGTTGAAGTCCACAGGTTCACGCCCCCCTACAACCCACCCTCCTATCCTGGCACCTTCCCCTGCCACCGCAGGAACTGCAAAACCTGCACCCACACCTCCCCCCTTACCTCCATCCAAGGCCCTAAAGGAGCCTTCCACATCCATCAAAGTTTTAGCTGCACATCCACTAATATCATTTATTGTATCCGTTGCTCCCGATGCGGACTCCTCAATATTGGGGAGACTGGACTCCTCCTAGCAGAGTGCTTTAGGGAACATCTCCGGGACACCCGCACCAATCAACCACACCGCCCTGTGGCCCAACATTTCAACTCCCCCTCCCACTCTGCTGAGGACATGGAAGTCCTGGACCTCCTTCACCGCCGCTCTCTCACCACTAGACGCCTGGAGGAAGAACGCCTCATCTTCCGCCTCGGAACACTTCAACCCCAGGGCATCAATGTGGACTTCAACAGTTTCCTGATTTCCCCTTCCCCCACCTCACCCTAGTTCCAAACTTCCAGCTCAGCACTGTCCCCATGATGTGTCCTACCCGCCTATCTTCTTTTCCACCTATCCACTCCACCCTCTCCTCCTTGACCTATCACCTTCATCCCCTCCCCCACTCACCTATTGTACTCTATGCTACTTTCTCCCCACCCCCATCCTCCTCTTGCTTATCTCTCCATGCTTCAGGATCTCTGCCTTTACTCCTGATGAAGGGCTTTTGCCCGAAACGTCGATTTTACTGCTCCTTGGATGCTGCCTGAACTGCTGTGCTCTTCCAACACCAGTAATCCACCATCAACATTCATTTGAATCACATTATACACAGAGTTGACCTAACCAGTTAAAATAAAACAAAGATGCTGGAGGCCTGAAACAAAAACAGAAATTGCTGGAAAAAACTCAGCAGGTCTGGCAGCACCTGCAGGGAGAAAGCAGCGATAACATTTCATAACAGTTCATCAGAACTCAATACTTCTGACCTCTACAGTTGATGAGCTGAATGAAGAGATTGTCAAACTTGAAAAGACATTGGAAAATGAGAGAATGAAAATAATTGCATGAAATTGTCACAGAGGTGAAAATGAAGGATTAGAGTAACCTAACCACAAGAAACCACTTTTGAAATGTCAGCGGGAAAGAAAGTGACTTGGGTTGTGATATATCTTTTAGATAAACTAGAAAATAATATGAATAAAAGCTAAAATTGAGTGAGAACAATATTTCCTTAGTGCAGGGTCATTCATCTGGTGTGAATCCAAACAATGAAATCACAAAATCTGTTATGGAACAAGTGACTGCGGAAGATAATTCTGAAATTTGTTGTCAAACTGAAATGCACAGTTTCCTCAACAAAGCTGAAGGACCCATTGAAAGCATTTTTTTTCCCATTAACAGAGAAACAAAGTAAGAAAATAAAAACCTTGTTCTCTTCTATTAAATTTGGGAAACCTATCTTGGAAGTCATTTGTTTTAGATAGTGACTAATATGCATTCATATCAGAGTAGAGACAGCCAGTTTGGTGATCTGCAGTCACACCAGAAAGGTTGAAAACTTAAGGTGCAAAATAGAAATACAAAGTGGTAAAATGTTTCTCAAGAAAGCAGTGATATGTCACCATGGTATTTGGTTCACAGTGAAAAGATGATATATTTTCCATTTGTGTTGTGTTAGTCAGCAGCTAGTAGAAAATATTACATAAACACAGTGAGTTCCATCACTAGCGACATAGGAATAAGGGAGGAATACTTTTGGGATATTGTAATAGGTTGCTCAATTCACAGTAGTTCAATGGTCCATTTATGATTGAGAGAGAACCAGAGGGAATGATTCCATGTTGCCTTTCTGCTGCTGATATCTGAATCCATATAGTTGGGTCAAAACCTGGTGCTTCTTAGAGCCAGCTAGAGAACTGGCATTGTGGAATGGTTAGATGTTGAAGGGGATTGTTGAGAACTGCATGAGATATTTCTTCACCTCATCTGTTATTTAATAACCTCTGGTAGTCATTTGACTACAGCTTTTCTGTTAACCCATAGTTACCAGATCTTAATTTTAAACATTACAGGTTATGTCTTATATCTATTGTAAATTAGTTTACTTTTCTAATGCTACATTGCTTGTTTGTTCAAAACTGCATTAAACTCATATTATTTTATTTTCTCTGTTTGGATTGGGGACCAAAATGGGAAAAGGATAAATGCTATAAACTCAGTACTGTGGAAGGAATTGCTGTGCTTTGAAATGTGTTACCAGAACCCATTGTGAGTTTAGATTATTAGATTCCCTGCAATGTAGAAACAGGCCCTTTAGCCCAACAAGTCCACACCGATCCCCTGAAGAATAACCCACCTAGACTCACTTCCCTTTGATTGATGCACTTAACACTGTGGGCAATTTAACATGACCCATTCACCTGACCTGCACATCTTTGGGCTGTCAGTTGAAACTGGAGTACCAGGAGAAAACCCACACAGACATGGGGAGAATGTACAAACTCCACATAGACAGTTGCCTGAGGCTGGAATCGAACCTGAGTCCCTGCGCTATGAGGCAGCAGTGCTAGCCACTGAGCCACCATGCCACCCCAGTTTCACTTACACATTTGCTTTGTTCAAGCAATGGGAGAAGACATTTGAGACACTATGTTGCTACAGTTGTGTGTTTAGAGCAAAGTTAAAAATCACACAACACCAGGTTATAGTCCAAAAGATTTATTTAGAAGCACTAGCTTTTGGAGTGGTGCTCCTGCATCAGGTGATTCATCAACCACCTGATGAAGGAACAGTACTCCGAAAGCTGGTGCTTCCAAATAAACCTGTTGGACTATAACCTGGTGTTGTGTCATTTTTAACTTTGTACGCCCCAGTCCAACACCAGCACCTCCAAATCATATTTAGAGCAATTTTTATTCAGACACAGAATACAGATAATTTTTTTGGAATTAGGATCAGTTGTGGAATCCAGGAATCATCAGCATGACAGCGGCTCTCTGATTGACCCCTGGACAGGTGGACAGTGTGTATGAACATGGCAGAAAGTCTCCAAGAGACAGCATTCCTCTTTTCTCCTCTGTGTAGTGAAGTCACCACAACCTGAAAGAGATCTACCCTCTCTCTCCTACCTATAAGCTCTTGCCTTGTAGAAGGAACTGAGAAATTGAACAGTTAAAGTGTCATCGCTCCTTTAGTGGTTTCAGCAAAAACTGAAAGAGTTGGAAACAAATTTTGCAAATCAGAAGAATTTGAAAGCAGAAGGTACAACTCATTGAATTCTGTGTGCTGTACATATTAAATGCTTTTGCCCTGATATTTTTATTTCACCTAAAAAAAAATCCATGTATGTTCATTTCTCTGTGTATATGTCGAGGTTCAAAAAGGGATTGGACTTGAAGCCAGTAGAGTTATGTATGGATATTCGAAAGTTATGTTCGAATTGATTTTCAGTTGTTCTGATATAACATGTTAGTTCCGTTCTCATGCTATCTCACATTATAAGAAAATCACACAATAGCTGCACCATTTAAACTAATGGGGCTGGAATTCCATTATAGCCAATACAGGTAAGGAAAGTTTGCTTTGGCAAAGGGTCAGTTAGACTCGAAATGTCAGCTCTTTTCTCTCCTTACAGATGCTGCCAGACCTGCTGAGATTTTCCCGCATTTTCTCTTTTGGTTTCAGATTCCAGCATCCACAGTAATTTGCTTTTATTAAGGAAAGTTTGTGTTCTACAAGTAACAGTCTAAATTCTTAAATCATGTTAAAGCCAATTTGCATTAAAAAAAACACGTGTTATAGCAGATCAGACTGACTTTGTAATTAATAACAGTTCATGTTTGGTACAGAAACCTGGTCGATGCTTTCTTTTAACTGAAACCTGTCAGACAATTAGATTTTTTTTTAATCAACCTGTTCAGACATGCCATTAGACACCTTTGAAGCAAATGGGACTTGAATGCAGGTCTCCTGGTTCGGAGGACATTCCCACTTCTCTCAAGCCTACTGCAACTGGTATTCCCAGGCCATTTCCCACCCCAAGTACTAACCAGAGAACTTAGTGTAATTTTGATTGAATCTTTAACTTCTGTACTGACCTGGGAGTTGTTGAGATCTATACTTTCCCAAGTGACAACTGTGAAATCCTATGATTTTATTGCCTCATTAAGTATCTGGGATTTCAAATTTTATCTAACTTAAACAAAAAGGTACTGTTCCTCAACAAGCTCAGAACATAATTTGACAGTTTCTTCAGGATCTCAGTAGGGATAGGGAATGGGGAACACACTCACTGCCAATTAATAGTCTCTTAAACACCCTAAATAGCTTATTAAATAACCTATGTATTTGCTATTGTAAGTTTGAAGCGTTAATTGGACAATCTGAACAATCACATGGACAGTTAACTCTGTTTTTCTCTCCACAGGTGCTCCGAGACCTGCTGAGTATTTTCGGTGTTTCTTATCTTTAGTACATTTTAAGAAGCAATTAGATTGACTATGTGTAGGTGGTTGGTGGTGTAGTCACCATAGTTTTTGCCTCAAGTACAAATTTAAAAACTGAATATATCTGTCCATTGACTAATTGATGTTCTCCAGCACTTTGAAAAACTGTAGCTTCTGCTTCAAGTGATGGAAATGTCATTGAAAATGGCAGAATTGTTGGAAAATTGGAACTCAGATGTGTAACCGGATAGTTTACAATTTGCCAGCTCAAGTGAAGCAATGGAGTAGTTATACATCTCACTGAGATAGACATTGTTGCATTTTTTTGCAGTCAATAAAATATGAGCAGGAAGTATTAATTTTAGAGACCAACAAATCACAGCCACCTGAAGACACTGAAAAATATTCAAAATAATAATGATTTACAACTTATTTAGGGGTGTCCCTCGTAGTCATATAAAACTGATAAGTTTGATAGCAACAGCCAAAAGACAAGATTTTAAAGTACTATCCTTAACTTGTTTCCAAAGGACCAGGAAGTGTAGACATGCTCACTTGTCTTCAAGGGAACTTGCACCCAACCTCCCTCCAAATCATTGCAATGTCACCCTTCCCACAACTCAGAAGGGGGCCTATAATCATGCAAAATAAAAATGTAGCTAGTCCTCTGGACATGTCCAACTCAAATGCAGTTTAAAGACTTTTCATATAAAACCAAGTTTTATGCAATTTCTTCAAGCACACCACAGGATGTGGCATTTGCTTCTTTCAAGTTAATCTTCAATATCAACGTTCCACTGGGATGACTATGATGTCTTATGTTAAAGTCCACTTGTGTTTTTTGTACTGTAATGGGAAATGAGAATGGTCATAATGATAATGCAACTCTAACTTCAGCTGAACAAAGTGAAAGGAAGCATATGATTGAGACTCAAAGTGGAGCCTAAGAGAAACATTGTATCAGTGATCTTTATTCATTATGATCTATATCTTAGCATAAATAAACAATAGAGAGCTTTACTTTAGCATGAAGACAAAGTAGAATGCAAAGGGTTCAAAACAATGATGGCAGGCTTGTAATATTGTGCAGTCTCTAAGAATGTAAATGTCAACATGCAAGTCCTCAGAGAAACAATAGTGTATCGAATCCATGAAGGGACAAGCAGCACTACTCAATAGTCTATTGGAGAGACATAATTGATAAACTGAGCTGTGATGTCTAAAGATTAGTGACCAATAGTTCACTGAAAGCATTTTTGAAACCCAAGTGATTGCACTATTCCCCTTTTACTGAGTCAAGGCTTTTTCAGCAATTCACCATCAAAGTTAAGAGATGAAGATCACTAAATTCTTTGTCATTCTCCTCCTTGTTAGAAATAGATCTGAGAAGGTTAATGTGCAGGAATGCCATGCGTAGTGCTGGCTGTGATGAAGTCGTATGGGTTTGTGAGCAGAACTACTCAGGATCTTGAGGAAGTGAGACCTAACATCTAATCCTCTTCAAAGTCTTTGTAACAATGTGTATCAAATCAACTTAACTTCTAACTAGTTGCTGAGGTTTGATTTTATTTCAAAAATATGCTTAATTCATAAAACATCTTTACAGACATACTGAATCATTGGAGCAGTTAAATTCTGAACTGTAGCACATGAAGAAACAAAAACGTTGGAGATTAACTCTATCCAACAAAAAAAAACAAAGTCATTTCTTTCTTGTACAGGACTATATTTACTTATGTTTGAGTCCTTGAGGGTAGGGGTGTGTCCGATAACTGAAAGGACCCCCATTGTACTTTGGCAGAAAAACCTTAGATGGTGGTCTTTCACCACTGCACCTTGGCAACAGCTACTCCAAGCCATAATGCATCCCTTAGTACGTAGACCTGGATCTTGGAATATATCAGTCTGCAAAACTCTGTTGAGGTCAACTCCCTGTTCTGGAAGACCAGTAGACTTTGGGCAGATTAATGAGCATCTTTCACTGAGCTGGTGGTCCTCCAGATGCAGTTATTGTTTGTCTCGGTGTTACATCCCAGGAAACATGCCATAGAGCACACAGTCCTGCATCACAGAGCTGCTTGGGATGAACCTCATCAAAAATCACTGCATTTTCCTCCAGATTTCCTTTACAAAGGAACATTTTAGAGGATATATATGACCACCTCTACCCCATGAAGCCACTTTGAGGGTAGCATGGAGTGATGCAGAGAGTCCATGCACACTTGAAGGATTGCACAGGTCATCACCAGCCAAGCCATGTCTTGGTACTTGTTAGAAAGTTCTGCTGATGAGGCATTCTGCCAAAGACTTCGACAGTCTGCTCAGAGAAAAACCCAACAGGATCTACCCTCCCCTTCTCCCACAGAGTCTCGAGGATGCTACGTGGTGACCACTTCCTGATGAACATTTGGTCAAAGGTGATTTTCTTTGCAAATTTCTCCATGAAGGACAGGGGATATGGAAGCAGTTGGTCTGTTCCGCTGCAGCAAGGCCAGTCCCATCTTTTGCCACACCAGGGACATGCAGTACCTCAGTACGTAATGACACTTTTTCTTCGCTGTGGAAAATATGATATTAAATGCTCACACAGAATAGCAGAAATAATGTTTAAAAGGGGGAAGTGTCTAGTACAACAAGTAAAAAAATGATACATAATTTGTACCGAGGATCTATGCATAGCTTGATGTAGCCTCCCATAAAGGTGGCCATCAGCATGCGGCGGCATTGGATAACGTCTTCCTTCCCCTTATCCAGAGCTTTGTACATGGTGTCCCTATGGACAATGTCTATCTTAGACCTCCAGATGACATAGAAGATGGCTCAGGTGACTGCAATGGCACAGGTTCTGGGAACAGACCAGATCCGCACCATGTAGAACAACAGAGAGAGTTCCTCACATGTGATGACTAGAACTTTGCCTGCAATGGAAAGGGAATGGTGCTCCCAAAAGGCAAGTTTCTGCCTCACCTGGATAATGCACTCCTCCCAAGTTTTTGTACATGGCTCCTCTGAACCATATTCCCAGCGCTTTCAGGTAATCTGTCCTGACAGTGAAGGGATAAAGGATCAGTCAGCCCAGTTCCCAAATAATGTGGCCTTGCTCTTGCCTCAATTTACCTTGGCTCCTGAGGCCATTTCGAACTGTTCACAAATACTCATGAGTCTGTGCACTGACAGTGGATCCAAGCAATAAACCACGATGTTATCCATGTAGAGGGAGGCTTTGATCTGCAGGCCTCCATTGCTTGGAAGATTCACCCCCCTCAGGCTCGCATTCCTCGTGATGGACACAGCAAAAGACTCTATATAACACATGAACAAAGCAGGAGAGAGTGGGCATCATAGCCTGACTCCAGATTTGATTGAGAAGCTTTCTGATTCCCACCCATTGATTGAGACTGCACTAACAATGTTGGTGTAGAGCAATTGGATCCAATTGTAGATTGTCTCCGAAAGCCCAGTTCAGAAAGCATGTCCCACATATCAATGTGTGATATCCTGTCAAAGGCCTTCTCCTGGTCCAGGCTGATGAGGCAGGTATTGACGCCCCCATTCCATCCTGCACATAGACGATCATATCCCTGAGGAGAGTGAGACTGTCTAGTTGCTAAAGTACAAGAAATAAATATCTTCGAGGTAGACCAGGAGTGGTTTTCCTTTAAAACAATAGGCTGACCACTGTCGTTTCCAACACTTAAAAGGTGATAGTATATTTCATCATAAGCAGAGTGAGCTTCCATACCAATTATTGCAAATGAGTGAGAAAGTGAGAATTGCTCCCCTCTTTTGACTACCTTGGTTGGTTACAACAAATATTTCAATATGTTTTTAACATACAGTTTAGTCATATCTCAATTAAAACACAATCCTGAAGAAAGGGCCTGCCTAAAATATCGACTGTCTTGCTCCTCAGATATTGCCTGATCCACAGTGCCTTTTAGAGCACCGTGGTTTATCAACTCGCATTAAAACAGTGCTAGTCAAAACAATAGAGCCAACTGCAAAGTGCTTTTTGAGTGAAATCATTATTTTTCTTCGCTGTGGAAAATATGATATTAAATGCTCACACAGAATAGCAGAAATAATGTTTTAAAAGGGGGAAGTGTCTAGTACAACAAGTAAAAAAAAATACATAATTTGAAAAAAAAACTCTTTTGGAGCCTTGAGATGTTACAGATGAATCGCAGGCCTGAGTTGTTTCGCAGATGCCTTGTAATGTTGGCAATATCAAAATTTGTAAAATCCTTAAATTTTCAGTAAATGGATATTGTTCTGATTTGTTCTATCACTGCTGCTGGCTTTTGAGATGTTGAGAAGGAATCATGGAGCAAGATGGAATCTTTCGCTCCTTACTGTTACCAATCAATGTTCTGCCTTGCCCAAAATAAGGTTCTCTTGTATATTCCCCTGTATGGCCTCATTGTTATTTTCAAGCTAGATAATCTGCAGATAACTTTCATCACAGTATATGAAAGATGCAAATTGCAAATTTCTTTGCTTCTGACTAAGTTTCAATGCATTGTCATGAAAATATTAATTTTGTTTCAGACTATCTTTGTTTATCTCATATTGTTTTCATTAACTTGTTTGGGTGACCACTGTAGACATCTTAAGTCATGATTTTCCCCTTCTTGAAAATGATTTTAGACCATGACAGTATTGGATTAAAATCAGATGACTGAAGGTAAAATATTATTTTTTTACCAAATATCATGGCACCACAAAGCTTTCATGTCACCTGTAAGTATTTACTTTCTTCAGAATGTTGCCTGCTCCAGTTTATGGAATACTGCAAGAAGAAAATTCTCAGACCATCAAAAAACTATCTGTCACTGAAAGTATCCCTAACTATACAATATTGTTAACCCTGCTGTCAAACTTGAAACGGAAGGTTACATCTTCCTTCTGAGTGCATGCTTCAATTTGTTTACATGTCCCATTGATAAAGGGCAGTACGGTGGTTAGCACTGCTGCCTCACCAGGGACCCAGGTTTGATTCCAGCCTTGGGCAACTGTCTGTGTGGAGTTTGCACATTCTCCCTGTGACTATGTGGGTTTCCTCCAGGTGCTCCGGTTTACTCCTGCACTCCAAAGATGTGCAGGTCAGGTGAATTGGCCATGATAAATTGCCCATAGTGTTCAGGGACATGTAGGTTAGGTGGATTAGTCAGGGGAAATGTAGAGTTATAGGATAGGGGATTGGGTCTATGTGAGTTATTCTTGGAAGGTTGGTGTTGACTTGTTGGGCCAAATGGCCTGTTTCCACACTGTAGGGATTCTGTTCTATCTAAATAAGAATTGGGAGGCAGAGAATGTGGAGAGAGGAAAGTAAAGATCCTAGATCTAGATTTACGAAACAATGAGTACTTACTGATGTCCAGCTTGTGTTCTAGCAGGGCCATTCAGCTCCTGACTCCATTACAACCTTAGTTCAAATATGGACAACAGCGTTGAATTGTAGAGGTGAGGTGAGAGTGACAGCCCTTGATATCAAGACTGCATTTAACCAAGATGTGGCATCAAGGAGCCAAAGCAAAACTGGAATCATTGGGAATCAGGGGTACAATCTCTGCCAGTAGAAGTCATAACTGCCACGCAGTCATCCAATTCTGGGACATCTCTGTAGGAGTTCCTCAGGGTGGTGTCCAAGGCCCAACCATCTTTAACCACTTCATCAAAGGCCTCTCCTCTGTTGTAAGGTCAGAAGTGGAAATGTTCACCGACAGTTATACAATCTTCAACACTATTCATGTCTCCTCAGACACTGAGGCAGACATGTTGTAATCTATCCAAATCTACTATATTTCAGGCTTAGGCAGACAAATGGCAAGATACATTCATGTCACAGAAATGCCAGTCGATTAACAGCTCCAATAAGAGACAATTTACCCCATGACATTCACTGGCATTACCATCACTGAATTCCTTCAATATCAACATCCTGGGCATTGTCATTGACCAGAAACTCTACTGGACTCACCATATTTTATATATATAGTGGTTACAAGAGCAGGTCAGCAGCTAGTAATATTGCAGCAAGTAACTCACCTAAAGCCTGTCTACCATTTACAAGGTCTAAGTCAAGAGTGTGATATAATACTCCCCACTTGCCAGGATGGGTGCACCTCCAACAACATTCAAGAAGCTTGACACCATCCAGGACAAAGCAACCCACAAGCATTCACTCCCTCCATTACCAACACTCAGTGGCAGCAGTCAAAACTATCTACAAGATGCACTACTGAAATTCACTAAAGGTCCTGAGACAGCACCTTCCACATCTATGATCACTTCCATCTAGAAGGACAAGGGCAGCAGATATTTGGGAACACCACCGTTTTCAAGTTCCCCTTCAAGCCACCAATCATCCTGACTTGAAAATATATCACCTTCCTTCAGCATTGCTGGGTCAAAATCTTTGAATTCCCTCCCTAAGGTCATTGTGGGTCTCCCTGCAGAGTACATGGACTGTAATGGTTCAAGAAGGCAGCTTATCACCACCTTCTCAAGGGCAACTAGGGATGGGGATTAAATGCTGACCAGCCATAGATGCCGATGTTCCAGGAATGAGTTAAAAGAAAAAGATTGAGCGAGCGTTCTGAGAATGTTGAACCCAGGAAAATCCAGAATTCAATTCATTCCCACTGAAAGGCAAATAGGAACAAAGGAACAGGAATAGTTCACTCAGCCCCTCGAGCATGTTCTTCTAATCAATAGGATCATGTTTGATTTGTGACCTGATTCTATATACCTGCGTATCACATACATCACTTAATACCTCTGCTCAAAAATATTTACCCATCTCAAACTGATCTAGCATCCACTGTCATTTGTGGAAAAAATTCCAAATCTCTGCCACCCTTTGTGTGGATAAAGCTGCACAATGTCAAAGTGAAATCTGTTGCTCAGACCTGAATGTGCCTTTTGACATTATAGAACAACAAAAAGCAGAGAGAGTGCAAAGTGAACCTGAATCTGGCAATGCTGCAGTTGCTTAGTTATATTCCATCCAGCAGTTCAGATGAGCTGAAACAGGGTTGTATTCTTTCAAAATGATCAACATGTTACTCTCAGTTAAAAGCAGGCATGGAAGACCTTGTGACTAAATGTATGGCATTCCTGTCTCTGGGACAGAAGCTCTTGTGTTTGAATTCTATTTCATGAGGGTGGCACAGCAGCACAGTGGTTAGCACTGCTGCCTCACAGCACCAGGGCCCCAGTTCAATTCCAGCCTCAGGTGACTGTTTATGTGGAGTTTGCACATTCTTCCCATGTCTGCATGGGTTTCGTCCGGGTGCTCCGGTTTCCTCCCACAGTCCAAAGATGTACAGGTCAGGTGAATTGGCCATGCTAAATTGCCAATAGTGTCAGGTGCATTAGTCAGAGGGAATTAGGTCTGGGTGAGTTACTCTTCTGAGGGTTTGTGTGGACTTGGTGGGCCGAAGAGCCTGTTTCCACACTGTAGAGAATCTAATCTAATCTAATCTAATTTGTCATTGAAGGAAGGTGCATTCACAATGTGGAAAACAGATTGAGCATCAAATTGCAACTATACTAATAGCAAGTGGAAAGAGCTGGAGAGTTCTCTGGTTAGCCGTGTGGTGGAAAGAAATCGGACTGTCTGCCACCACTGTCCATAGCTCCAGGTTACAACATGCATCCAAAATGAACATTGCCCAGTAATTCCGATTCCTTGGTGGAAAGGTGTGGGTGGGGGTCCGTTGGCTGGATGGCCAATGCATATCAGATTGGTGCTGACAAAATGAAATTCAATCTGTGTTGAGTGTGGGTGGCTTCAAGAGCTTTGTCCTAGTGCTATGGGTTTTCCCTGTTTTTGGGCAAAGAACTCAAGAAGAACTAGACCTCCATTAAAGAGTCAGGCATTTTCATTCATTTTTGTGCATTGCTGCATATTAGCCAAATTCTTATTCTATTGTTGTAATTTTCCATTATTGTTACACATTTACATATCAACCTAAGTTAAACACAGGCCTCTTTTACTCATTCTTAACAAATTAGAATGTGTGGGCAAAAGTTATGAAAAAGCCTGAATTAGAAATGAGATTGGTTTCGGTCTGTCCAAGTGCTGTTGTCTGGCAGCATTTTATACTATTCTGCAAGGATGATATTTGAAACTGATGATCAAGAGGACCATACAGACTTGGGCCTCATGCAGCATCAAGATGTGACCAACATGCTGGGGCCATCATTTGAGCCCCAAAGCTGGGAGGTTTATTTGGAGATAAGGATCAGTTGGCAGAGGCTCAGGTAATGGGGTAACTGCCATTCCAGCAAAGAGAGAAGACAGGAGCTATCAGCTACAGGAGATAGGTTTCCAACAAACATTGGCTTACTTCTCCCGGGAGTTTTAATTTGGCTCCATACTCAGAAAGTGAGAATGCTTTGCTTATCTTTTAGGTGATAACTTCCAGCAGTCCCTTAAGTACTATTAGTTTTGCTGCTCTTCACACAAGAAAATTGATTACATTGCACAATGCCATGGCTGGGCATTAACCAACTTTGTGAATGGGCCTGAAAATGGTGCAACACCCTCTCTAATGAAATTTTCTACACAGTACAGTATGAACACATCAGTACCTTATTTTCAGCTAAAAATAGCCACAGTGTAATCCAGTCTCTAAGGTAAAATATTCAACTTTTTTGACAGAATGTTTTCAAATATACTTATTTTTAAATTTGCAATAATAAACGCATTGAAGCAAAGTTCATTCTCATGTAATGGACTCATAAAAAAATGCTTTATTCACAATAAAGTTATAATGTCTTACCACAAGACAGAAATCCTAACCATGTTATCTTAGCATGATATACTGTTCTCTTTTAATCTCCCTATGGCTTTCTCTTAATTGCTTTTTGTTGCCTCGGTGTTATTATTATTACATTATTCTCAGATTGTTTTTATTGTCCTGTTTTTGTGGTTCATCATTTGTTATTTGTCCATAGGGGCAGTGTCTAAATTCTGTGTGTCAGTTCTTATTAAAATACAAAAGAAAAATTAACTCATGCATTCTTGTGCATTTTACATAGGTTTCAGATTAACTTGAGAAACTTTAGGTAGACTGGTATTGGGGCAGCACAGTGGCTCAGTGGTTAGCACTGCTGCCTCCATAGCACTAGGGACCCAGGTTCAACTCCAGCCTTGGATGACTGTGCAAACTCCACACAGACATTCTCCCTGTATCGGTGTGTGGTTTCTTCAGATGCTTAGATTTCCTCCCATAGTCCAAAGGTGTGCAGGTTGGGCCATGCAAAATTGACTCTAATTAGAAGTGGAGTTGTTGGGTGGGTAGCTTTATAGGATTTTACCCATTTGTACTGAATAGATGAAGTCCTGTTCTTTACTGAGCTTGTTTGAGCTGTGATATGGTACCATTGGGAATCAGGAAACTAGAACTCTAGTTTTAAGATTAATTTATTTTCTGCAGATCCCACAAGACGTAAGAAGCTTGATAACATTCAGGGTGAAAGCAGCCACTTGGTTGGCACCATATTCACCAACATGCATGTCCTCCATCACCAATGCTCATTAGCAGCAGAGTGCACCATCTCCAACACACAGTGCAATAATCCACCAAGACTTCATAGACAGCATCTTTCAAAGGTCCCACAATTACCATAAAGAAGGATACATTGGAATGCCTTTGCCTTCATTGCTTCATGAGCTACTCACCATCCTGACTTGGAAATGTATCACCATTCCTTCAGTGTTGCTACTTACAGATCCTGAAACAGAATTCCTAACAGAGTTGTGGTCCATCTACACCAAATGGACTGCAGTGGTTCAAGAAGGCAGCTCACCACCATCTTCTCAAGGGCAATTTGACAGGGGCAACAAGTGTTGGACCAGCCAGCCACGCCTGCTTCCTATGAATATTTTTTTAAATTGTCAATCATTTGAAGAGAAAAATAAATGACAACTCAGTACAAGCTTGAGCTTCCATCTGCACTGAACTCACTGCACAAATTGAATCATTGCTGTAAATCAAGTCATATTATTACCAATAAGCAAACACCAAAAAATGGATTAGGCTGCTATCTGCAGATAATTTTGCCCTTAGCTACATAAATTGAATGCACAATAGAGAACTACAGAGAATGGAATGCTAAATTTGTGACCCAGACTTTTATTGACTTCTCCCTAAATAGATAGCATTTAGAAAATGGAACAGTAATATCACTGCTCACTGTTCAAGTTCTAGATTGTTGCTGCTCCAGTCATTGTTGCAGTTGTTCAGAATTCAACCTCTAAGCAAAACAAAGCCTGTTGTTCTCAAAGGGAGCTCTCTCTTGGATTCTTATGCTTAGTCCAAATTGCTACTACACAAAAGTCTTATTTCTCCCTGGGACTGGAGTTACGCGTTGGCAGGTATACTAGATGACAATATCTCACACCAACGCCTTTAGACTTAATATAACAAATGTTTCCATTTGTCACATTACAGAACAAACTGAGATCCAATCTTTAGTCGAATGAAAATATTTAAGAACCAGAATTCATTTGTGAGTTGTGTGCACATAAAATAGTGCAATTTCCAATTTGATCTGAATTGCGTCATTTCATCATTGAACTAATTAATTCATTGTCATATGGTAATGCTGGAGTGTTTCAGTTCATCTCAGGAAATCCAAGTTGCTGTGGCAACATACACTTATGCACATGTTTTGTAGTCCAACTTTTTTTCCATCATGTGGTTGACCAGGAGTTTCTCCTGCTTTTATCACAGGCCATTGGTGTAAATTGCAAGGATGGGTCATATGAGGACAAAATTTCCATGGACACCAGGTTCTGAGATGTGACCTGTACCCTAAATTTCTAGGTTGCAGATTGAGATGTTACCACAGCATCACAAGACTTCACAAATTGTTGTATAATCTCCCAAATCCTGCAAACAGTCACAATTTTAAGATAAGGAATCTATAAAACTGATGTAACTGGCTTTCACACTTCTTTACCATGTGTAATCTATGTAACAGTTTCGTTGTCAATAACTGACATGCATTATTTTGTAACATTCTAAGAATCACCTCTGCTACTCAAAAGCATCAGAGCTAATCTTTCACTTAAACAGTATTTTCCTGCACTATTCTTGTACCTCTCAATGCTTCTATGATGTGGAAATCTATTGATCTCAGTCTTGACCATAATTAATGACTGAGCGTCCTCAACAGAGAATTCCTAAGATTGGCTACACACTGAATCAGAATGTTAGAAATAGGAACAGGAGTGGGCTATTTCTCGCATTAGTAGTAGCATTATGATTATAGGTCTTTGCTGGATTACAGAATTGTTCTTTTTAAAGATTACTGCCACATCATTGAGCAACAGTACGTTGGGGAGAGATTCAATTCAAACTATGCTGCTAGCAAGACTGTTACAACCACTGCAACTGCAGCAAAGCCAAATTGCAAATCATTAAGGTTCTTTTAAAAAATCCAATGCATTATGGGGTTCATCATTTAGATTCAGAGTCCCATTTGCTTGAACAGATTAATGAAAAATTGATTTTGTCAAGTTGAATTGTGATAACACCATCAAAGTCATTGTGTTCAAAGTTCAGTAGTGCCGTGATAACTATTCAAAGGTTCCACTGATAATTAAGTAGTTCCTTAGCACTAAATTATAAACAATAACATTACTTTTAATTCTAACTAATTCTTTACAACATCTTTATCATGATAAGCCAAACAGCATCCTTTGTTTCGTAATGGTGGTGACATGGATAAATTCTGAGGTGGTGGGAGCAGTTTTGAGCATAGTGGTTACAGCCTGGTCACACATTGTGTGGCACGAATGTCATTTACTACTTGTCAGCCCAAGCCTGGATATTGTTCAGAACATGGACTGCTTCCCTTGTCTGCTCTGGCCTACATATGGCTTCAGACCCAGAGTAATGTGATTGACTTTTAATTATCTTTTGAAATGGCCTAGCCAGCCACACAGTTGAAGAGCAATTACAGATTGGCAACAACACTAACCTCGCTAGTGATACCCACATGCCATGAAAAATTAAATAACTGTTTAATATCTATCTGCGTGACTCTTCTGATGGAGAAGTTATATTCAACATGAAACATTAACTCTCCGCAGATAGTGCCAGATTTGCTAAGTATTTTTAGCACTTGATGTGCTTCTTTCCAGCATTTGCAGAATTTTCCTTTTAAGTAAATAATCGTATGATACATGGGTCGGCAGGTCCTCTCAAGAGAATTTGAGGTAAAGTGACAAATAAATTAATCAGAAATGAATAATGTCAGGAATGGGGCATGGTGTCAGGAAAGTAATTAAATAAATATTGGCTGGAAATAAATGGATTAAATAATGTTGGAAATGGCAGCTGGCTGGCTTTACCAGATGTAGGACCATATGTTAATACTGGCTCATCCCTCTGAAGCCTAACTTGATGTCTTGAGGCAATATTTGGTTACATGAGAAACAGAAGTGGTAGTGACTATGGCTGCTTTTGTATGCTGCATTTTATTTTGAGATAAGTCCACACAAAGCAGGGCAAATCCAATTCAGTTATTTAGTGTCACATCAGTCTTCTCTCAATCATGAAAAGTGTCGTTAGATGTGTTATTAAGCAGCACGTCCTTGACAGATGCTCAATTTTGAGCCCACAAGGACCATGCAGCCCTTGACCTCATGATAGCCTTAGCCCAAACATAGACACAAGAGCTGAACTCAAGACAGGATGGGAAGGACTGCACTTGACACCAAGGTAGCATTTGGCTGAGTGTAGCATCAAGGAACATGAACAACACGAAAGTTTTTGCGAATCCAGGAGAAAATCTTCTCTGGTAGAAGTCATATATAATGTAAAGAAAGATGTTTGTGTTTTTTGGAGGTTAATCAACATTACTGCAGGCATTCCTCATCTTAGTATCCCAAGATTAACCATCTTCAGTTGCTGTGGCAATTACCTTCCCTCCATTATGATGCATGTGTAATGTTCAGCACCATTCACAACTCCTCAGATAGTGAAACAATTTCTGTCCAAAGGTTCCAAGACCTGGATAATATCCAGGCTTGGACTGATATGAAAAAGATCAAAGGTAATGTTCCATGGTACTTCTCTCTCATTAGAGAGAAATTCATGATGATGGTGGTTTAACATGAGACCCACCACTCCTTAGGTGAGGGGTGAGGTTGAGAAAGGAAGACCTTCACGATGGAACCTATGCAGTTGGCAACACTCTCTAATGTAAATCAGGCTTCCAATCAACTGAGCTAAATGACCTCCATGCGACAAGTAATGTTCACACGACACAATTGCCATTCAGTTACCATCTCCAACAAGAAAGAACCCAACCGTCATCACTTAGCATCCAAGGGCATTATCATTGCTAAATCCAGCTGAAGAAATGTCAAGGAAAGGCCAAGATGCTGTGAAGGAAGCACAATTGAGCAAGGGTCCCTAAGATACAGCCTGGTCCAATTCATGAAATGGGTGTCTGTCCCAGTTTGCAAAGTGATCTTTTTGTTTAAATTTGTACACAGCATATGGGTATCACTGGCAAGACCAGCATTTATTGCTTATCCCTAATTGCCCAGAGTGCAGTTAGGATCCAACTACATCGGTATAGATCTGGAGTCACATGTCACCAGACCAGGTAAGAACGGCACACTTCCTTCCCATAAAGGACAATAGTGAACCAGACAGATTTTAAACAATAACCAACAATTATTATATTATGCTATTAGTTAGTTTTTTAAATGCAGATTTTTATTCAGTTGAGGTTTTGTCATCTGCCTTGGTGGGATTCAAACTCATATCATTATGTTCAAGGCAGATATAAATCTTAGTAATCATTTTAATAAATTGATGAGTGCAGCGACATTTAAAACCACCTTTTGAAGGGACAGATTCCCTTGTCATTTTCAGTCCACTAACACTGCAAGAATGAATGAAAACAATCTTTTTCAGAAAGAGAATATGAATATTTGTAAAAACCGAAAGACTGGCAGATGCTGCAAATCAGAAACATAAACAGAAATTGCTGGAAAAGCTTAGCAGGCCTGGCAGCATCTGTGCAGCCAAATCACAATTAACATTTTGATTCAAGTGATCCTTCATCAGAACTGATGGTAGCTATGAAAATGTACATTTATATGCAGAAGACAGGGTGGGGGTTGAGGCTAGGGAGTAAACGATAGGTGGATTAAAGTCCAAAGAGAGAGAAGAACAGTTGGACAGATAAAGGATTGGATAATGATCCAGTTAGGGGTGTGACTAGCTATTAATGGGGACTGTTAGTGGCTAACAATGGATTGAATATTCATATGTCAATATGATTCAAAAGCATATTAATTCAACATTAGAGTCATTGGGATGTACAGCATGGTTTGTGGATAACATCAAACATTAAGAATGATGTTTTAGTTTTATGAACAAAACTAACATTTCTGTAAGGAAATACACATAAGGTACACTTACATCCTATCCAATCAGATGCAGGTGCTCCAGGATCTCAGTGAAAACATTGAGATTCTGAAGGCTGCAGCAATCTGTAATGCATATTCATGATAATTAGAACATATTTTACATTGTACCATCCTATCCATCCATTCTGCCTGGTTGAAACTTGGTAGATTTTTGGACTAACAAACTTTTTTAACAGTTTCTCGCTGTAAGTAGTGCATTTCTTTATTGGTTATCACTCTTGAGTATCTTCACTCATCCTAGCTTGCTCAGATGCCTCTAGGTGTCAACTTCCAATTGGCACACTGGATGCTTGTAACCTTGATATGAGGTTGTAACCTGAGTGAATACACAAACTCTTGGTCAGTGGCTTGCCACTCACCACTCTCTTCATCATAATTTTACACCCCCTATAGATTTGCCTATTCCAATGCAATCTTGATAGTTTTCTCACATTCTTTCTACCCTCTGCAAATCTGAGGTCATCCAAAATTCTGCTTATCATGCCCTAACTTATAACAAGTCTCATTCACCAATAGTTTACTGACTGGGCACTTTGATTCCAGTTAAGCAACAAACTAACTTTAACATTCTCATCATTGGGTTTCAATTACTTACAAGACATGACAGCTCCTTATCTCTTCAATCACCCTATAACTCCCCTTTCTATCTGCACTCCTCAACTTCTAGTTTTTTAAAAATCCCAGATTCTAATTGTTCCACATGGACATGTTTTCAGTTCACAGGGTTTAAATCTTTGAAATTTCTTCCCTAAACCTCATGTTTTCTTATTTTCTCCTTTCTTTTTAAATACATACATTAACGTCTAATACTTTTACCAAGGTTTAGGTCATCTGCCTGAACATCTTCTTCTGTGCCTTGGTGCGAAATTCTGTTTGACAGCATTCCCATTAAGTGCCTTGGAATGTTTTATTAAGTTAGTGACACCACATGAATTAAACTCCTCTCTTCATCTCAGCTGCTACACTGGTGGATCTGCAGTGTGTGTGTTGTATAGACAAGGTTCTGAAAGACTTTATGTTGTCACCTAAACATTCTCCTCCAGATCTGAAGATGTCGCATCATCTTTGGGTGGAGGAGAAGGAGTTTAGAATGAAGTCCTGTTGGAGACAGATGTGTCATTACTGGCCACTGACAGTTTTCGTGATGATGCCTAAGTATTCAATGTTATATTGCTATCATGGAAAAAAACTACAAACAATTTTTTTTATCAAGTCACCTATGTGACCAGGAGTGTACTGGTTGTTCAAGAGGTCACATAATCAATGTAAAAACACACATCAAGTATTAGAAATGTAATACAGGGGCTATATATATCACTGTTATACTTAATTTATAGTGGAAATCACTGAAATAATAACTTAAATAAAATTCACGACAGAGACCCTTCTCACTCATACTTGGTACTTGAACTGAGTACTTGGACATCATGGAAATTGTGATAATAGAGTAAACTTCCAATACTTTAGATATGCAATTTTTGCTGGTTTATTGAGAGTGCCAGTAAGAACGACGTTTCACAATTTTAAGACAACTGCCTCTTCTTGTTGAGAGGGTGAAAGGGAGGACTGCAGATGCTGGAGATCAGTGTCAAGATCAGAGTGGTGTTGGAAAAGCGCAGCAGGTCAGGCAGCATCCAAGGAGCAGGAAAATCGATGTTTTGGGCAAAAGCCCTTCATCAGGAATGAGGATGAAGGGCTTTTGCCCGAAATGTTGATTTTCCTGCTCCTCGGATGCTGCCTGACCTGCTGTGCTTTTCCAGCACCACTCTAATCTAGACTCTGCTTGCTGACACTCAATAATGGATCATCATGCACTACTGCTAATTGGATAGACAGTTAGACTCAGCATAGAAAGAAAGATTCCTGAAGGGCTGGGGTCTATCAATGGACAATGTCATTTTGATTCACGAAGTTTCGGTTAACTGATAATTTGCACTTTTATAACAGTGCCTCATTAGAGGCTATTAAATTGGATTTTGTTTGTTTCAAAGGAGCATTCTGCAGGGGTTGGGGTGCATCATCACCCCAAAAAATGTCGTTTTAGTTTGATTTCAGGAAGTTTCCATTCTATGTTTGTACATTTATGTTGACTGTTAAACGTCGTTTCATTTTCAAACAGAAGCTGTTTGACTTAATTATTGACTTCTTTAAAAGAATAGAAAGAAGGATTAGTAACAGCTCATTACCCAACCAAAAGCAACAGTAAGCATCCACCCTTTGGGATCAAGGAGGCAGAGAAGAGGTAGAAGGTTATGGCTAGGTGATTCATTCCTGATGAAGGGCTTTGCCCGAAACGTCGATTTCGCTGCTCCTTGGATGCTGCCTGAACTGCTGTGCTCTTCCAGCACCACTAATCCAGAATGTTATGGCTATCCGTTTTTCACAGGTGTGTCAGTATATATTCTAGTAGGATGTCACTGACTACACTATTCACAAAAAAAAGCACCTCTCCAATGATTCAGCTTTGGTAAATATTTTGTGTCAATTTGTCCAGCAAGGCTGGCACTTGAAGAATGCCACACAGCTTGAGGTAACAGAAGTTTATATGTTGGGAATAAGTGGAGGAAAGGGTTTGCTCATTGTACTGTGAAGAAAGCTGGGTAGGCTTATGTATAACACATGAATCAAATCCTCCATGACCAGAGTGTGTCGCAAAAGATTAATGGAGCAGTCATTGCTTTACGAAAGCAAAAAGCATGATGGCGTCACAGCAAGTAGGGATGGAAAGGCAAAATTGTACAATGCTTCATCTTGCTTTACTTGGTGAGAACGAGGAACTTTTGACACCATTTTTTTGAAATTCTAGGGGTGACCAATAGTGGCAGTATCACCTTATTTTCATGTGACAAATGAAAAACCTAAATGACTTAGTGTCACCAACATCCAGGAACGCATTTAAGCTACCTTCCAGACCCCAGCAGGAGCACTTAGAGATTTGAACAAGTGAAAGCACACCATCATTGTTTCTGACACAGTCCAATGCTCACTGGACACAGAAGATGCTTATGCCATTATTTAGTTTGACTGTAATAAAAATATTGCTACAACATGGCAGTGAAGTTATGAGTAAGTGAACTCATTAGGTCAAACACTTTTGCTCTCTTAAGTATTAAGTTTATACTCTGTTGCTATGTTCAAGCTGATTTTTTTCTTCTAAGATTGAAAAGTTACATCCAAGGTAGTTCAGTTGCTCAAAGCCAATTTACGCGAATGACTGCACTATTGGGTAAAAAATAAGCATCTCTGGGAAGCTTGTGTGAACTTACAGTTGAGACAATTAGGTGGTACCTCACTACTTGCTCTCAAAGATGCATCAGCAATGCAGCATAATTCAAGTTGATTCCATGTCAAAGTTTCTCCTGTACAAGCAGTTAATGAAAGAGCAGATGGTGAACAAATCTTTATACAAGCTGACATTTTCTTCCAATTTTGGTATCACGGTAATCATAAGGCAAACATAAATGAATAATAATGACTGATGGTATATTTTAAAAATCAACTACTAGATATAGAAGGCAAATTAATAGATAGCAGAACACAAGCATGGTTAGTTTTCACTTGGCAGAATTATAAAAGAAGAAGCTGTCACATTTTGACTTCTCCCAAGTTCAGGCATCTTTCAAAACATTGTTAAACAAACCCCTTGTGAAGTAGTCACCATGGAGACCATGAGTGGAGAAAGCAGCAAAAGGCGCACGATCCTGCTTTACATGCACAACAGCCGCCGCGCTCAGTTTGTGGGGATTACTACAATTTCCGATCTGACAGACCCAGGGTAAAAATCGCCACAGTTTAACAACAGCTCTTGTAAGTGAATCTGTCAGCCAGCTGGTACGCTGCCAATGCACGGGGGTGAGTGCACACTTGCACTTCAAAAAAAATCTAAAAACTTCTTCAGAAAGCAGACTGCTCTGCAAATTGAAGGAGGCAATTTACATAAACAGAGCATTACTGTGTAACACAATGGCCAAAATTTCTACAGTTTACTCCTGCTCTATCATTATAGTGTTGCTGCAAGTGTGACTCAACGAGAGAATGTATCTGGTGAAGTCACAGTAACCAAGCCGGAATTGCTCTTATTCCCTGAATATAAATAAGGAAAGCATTCTAAATTGGCAAATATCACAAGAAAGAATACTTCCTGCGACTACTAAGGCAACTCAATACAAAACTCATTTCACTGCGATATATTTAAACATCTGTCACAGTGTTCTTTGCATAACGAAAAAGCAGCTCTATAATCCTCTCTGAGACGACGGCAACATCATTTTAGTCCTATGGGCTGTTTTACAGCTCCTGGAACAGGCAGAAGAGATATGGGTTTAATGGCTGATCTGAAAGACGATGATTCCGGCAATCCATTGCTGTATTCTTTGACGTGTCAACCTAGATTATGTGCCCAAGCTTCTGGGGTAATTTTCAATGCAATACTGATTCAAAATTTTATTCAAAGTGAGCTTCCTTGTTTATTGTACACAGTGAATTATGTTGACTGCTCTAGTGCGACAATAAGGAACAGCAATGGTATGGACGTACAGTGCAGGTCCAGTCATCCCTCCTCTCATTCTCCATTGGGAATGTCCCAAACTAAGTCATTGTTTGTAATACTAAAGAAAAGTTAAACATTTGACCCATTTCAATAATGATAATGTAGAAGATAAATCAATCTAGCCAGGCCTTTGGCATCCTCCAGAGAACAAGTCAATGATGTAGAAACATTGATTAGCTCCTGTGACTCAGTAGATCATTCACAAAGATCGTTAACAAACAGTTGACATTTCCTATATAAAAACACAAAGTGCTGGAGTAACTCAGCAAATCTCACAGCATCTGTGGAGAGGTAACAGTAGAGACATTTTAAAAATTGTAAGAGGTATAGATAGAGTTAATGGCAATGATCTTTTTTTTTAGATTAGATTGCCTACAGTGTGAAAACAGGACATTCGGCCCCACCAGTTCATACTGACCCTCTGAAAAGTAACCCACCCAGACCCATTTCCCTCAGGTGGGGGATTTCAAGACTAATGGGTACATTTTTAAGGTGAGTGGAAGATATTTAAAAAAGACATGAGGGCAATTTTTTTACACAGAGAGTTATTCACTTGTGGAATGAACTTCCTGAGGAAATGGCGGATGTGGGCACAATTACAGTGTTTAAAAGTCATTTGGATAAGTACATCAAAAGGAAAGGTTTGGAGGGATATGGGCCAGGAGCAGACAGATGGGACTAGTTTAGTTTCAGACCATGTTCAGCATGGACTGGTCAGACCGAAGGGTGTGTTTCCATGCTGTATGACTCCATGACTCCATGATTCCATGAAGAGGGATGCTGGCAGAGCTGCTCAGTTACTCCACTGCTTTTTCTTTTCATTTTAGATTTCCAGCATCTGTACCATTTTGCTTTTATCTGAGTGAACATTTACAACTGAGTTCAGAGTGAATTAGGAACAATATACTTTTATGCTTAGGATGCTTTATGAGAGCTTAAACTGAAGATCTGGTACAAGGATATTCAAAGTAAAGAATTTAAGGACAATTGAGAATTTGGAGGAGTCTTGAAGAATAAATAACACAGCAGTGGCAGTAGTCACCCAATAGGATAACAGATCAGGAAACTAAAAGCTATTTCCATTTGAATACCATTTTCTAAAGTGCTCTTCCTTTTCTAAATTTCCTCTAGTAGCTGCTGTAAAATAGACGAAAGCAGATCAAATCAAAAATGAAATATCTTCTGAGAGACAAACTACAAGCTTCTCATATAAATGTCCTATCAGAAATAAATATGTGTGCCTTCCAGAATTCTGCATATTTTTAAAATATTGTTTGCTTCTTCTTGAGGCTTTATTCATATGCAAATTATTCTCATTTTCCTGATATGTGATCTTAGATGTGTTTTTCCAAAACACTAACTTACTTCAGTACAGTAATATAGCAATAAAGTGCAGATCACAATGATGCAATTAACTCAAGCATGTCTATTCAAGTTTTATTTTGCTTCTGAAATCCTTAAAACTCACAAATTATGTAACCAATATCAGAGAAGGTTATTTCAGCAAAGCATGTTAGAGGTTATCATTCCTAGGCTGTTGCAGATAGATCTAATAGTTTCAAAATAGGACAGAAGTACAATGATGTCTGGTATTAGCATATCGACCTTGTGATCAACAATAGCAGAGTTTTCCACAGGATGTGAAATTTAAAGACTGCAAAAGAAAATCCTCTGCAATATTTCATCTTAAGAGCAGATAATTTGCATTCTCCCAGTATCTTGCCCTTTAATTTTTGCAATAATTATTTTTCATTTTCACCACTCTGTTGTGGAGACACCATTATATTGTGAATCAATCAGGAAATCAAAGGCTATTTACATACATTGCAGCTTAATTTATGTTTTGAAGCAGTGAGGCAAGCCCCATTATTCTGCAGTGGCTCTGCAATGCTGTTAATCACACACTAACGAGCCACTCACAGCATTTAAATTAAAGTTGTACATTATAATCTACTATTGCAGTTTGGGATGAAGGGTAATATGATCATTTTAGAATGTCATTTGCATTCTGTTATTAGTAAATGTATGATGATAATTGATATGTAGGAATGGCAGCAGTAAACTTCCACATCTTCACTGAATAAGGACAGAAATTATACGTGGCACAGATATTTATGTTCGATGGAATCTGGTTTCATCTGAGAAACTGGAGCACAGCAAAAAAAGATCTATTCTGGATTTATGACCAAGGAGTACAGTTCAAGACCTGTAGATGTGGTCTGAAATGTCTCTGGCTTAAAGCATGCTTTTTCTTCCATCACTACACAACTTTTCCTTTGAGCACATGGGCAAGTGAAAGTTCACCAATACATCTGGAACACCTGTATGGCTTCCTGATCCACAACCTCAACACATCAGCAATTACATTCTCTCGGCCTGACAATTATGTAATTTTAAAATTGAATGGCTACAATAATAAGCTCCAAATAAATTGACTGGAATTTTTGTCCTCAAATTTCTTTAAAAACTTTAATGAGTTATGATCAGTATATACAATTGTCTCAGTGTATATGTTGAAGTGTTGTAATGCCAACACCAAGCTCAGGAAATCCTTCTCAATCATGGAATATTTCTGTTGATAAATATTCAGTTTCCTGGAGAAATACCCGATAGGTCTTTCTATCTTCTTGTCGTCTTCTTGGAAGAGTCAATACTCACATCACCCATATTGATAGACACCTTTGATAGGTATGGCTGACACTGGGGTAGCCAGTGGGTAACACAACTTTCAGGTTGTCAAATGAGCTGTCCACTTCGTCGAACGCCTTACTGAAGTCCATATAGATCACATCTACCGCTCTGCCCTCATCAATCCTTTGTTATTTCTTCTAAAATCTCAATCAAGTTTGTGAGACATGAATTCCCACACCCAAAGCCATGTTGACTATCCCTAATCAGTCTTTGCCTTTCCAAATACATGTACATCCTGTCCCTCAGGATTCCCTCCAACAACTTGGCCACTACCGACATCAGGCTCATTGGCCTATAGTTCCCTGGCTTGTCCTTTCCACTCTTCTTAAACAGTGGGACCACGTTAGCCAACCTCCAGACTTCCGGCACCTCACCTGTGACTATTGATGATACAAATATCTCAGCAAGAGGCCCAGCAATCACGTCTCTCGCTTCCCACAGAGCTTTAGGGTACACCTGATCAGGTCCTGGGGATTTATCCACCTTTATGCATTTCAAGACATCCAGCACTTCCTCCTCTGTAATCTGGACATTTTTCAAGGTGTCACCATCTATTCCCCTACAGTCTATATCTTCCATATCCTTTTCCACAGTAAGTACTGATGCAAAATACTCATTTAGTATCTCCCCCATTTTCAATTTTTATTTCAATTTTTTTAATTTTCTACATATTTTTATGACATTCAGACTGGCCTGAAACTCCTAGTGTATGAATGGTGAAGAATGTTGCTGATGTTTTAGGGGCCCTATTCTCTCCCTAGTTACCCTTTTGTCCTTAATATGTTTGTAAAAACCCTTTGGATTCTCCTTAATTCGATTTGCCAAAGGTATCTCATGTCCCCTTTTTGCCCTCCTGATTTCCCTCTTAAGTATACTCCTACTGCCTTTATACTCTTCTAAGGATTTCCTCGATCTACCCTTTCTATACCTTACATATGCTTCCTTCTTTTACTTGACCAAACCCTCAATTTCTTTAGTCATTCAGCATTTCCTATACCTACCAGCCTTTCCTTTCACCCTGACAGGAATATAATTTCTCTGGATTCTCGTCATCTCATTCCTGAAGGCTTCCCATTTTTCAGCTGTCCCTTTGCCTGCGAATATCTTCCCCCAATCAGCTTTGCCTAATACCATCAAAATTGGCCTTTCTCCAATTTGGAACTTCAACTTATAGATCTGGTCTATCCTTTTCCATCATTATTTTAAATCTAAGAGAATTATTGTTGCTGGCCTCAGAGTGCTCCCCCACTGACACCTTAGTCACCCGCCCTGCCTTATTTCCCAAGAGCAGGTCAAGTTTTGTACCTTCTCTAGTCGGTACATCCACATACTGAATCAGAAATTTTTCTTGTACGCACTTAACAAATTGGTCGCCATCTAAACCCGTAACACTATGGCAGTCCCAGACTATTTTGGAAAGTTAAAATCCCCTACAATAATCACCCTATTTTTCTTACAGATATCTGCGATCTCCTTACAAATTTGTTTCTCAATTTCCCTCTGACTGATAGGGGGTCTATAATACCATCCCAATAAGGTGATCATCCTTTTCTTATTTCTCAGTTCCACCCAAATAACTTCCCTGGATGTATTTCCAGGAATATCCTCCCTCAGCACAGCTGTAATGCTATCCCTTAACAAAAACACCACTCCCCCTCCTCTCTTGCACCCCCTTCTATCCTTGCAGGGCTTTTGCCCGAAACTTCGATTTTACTGCTCCTCGGTTGCTGCCTGAACTGCTGTACTCTAATCTAGACTCCCCTTCTATCCTGCCTGTAGCATTTGTATCCTGGAACATTAAGCTGCCAGTCCTGCCCATCCCTAAGCCTATGTTTCTGTAAATGCTAGGTGGCACAGTGGTTAGCACTGCTGCCTCACAGCGCCTGAGACCCGGGTTCAATTCCCGCCTCAGGCGACTGACTGTGTGGAGTTTACACATTCTCCCCGTGTCTGCGTGGGTTTCCTCCGGGTGCTCCGGTTTCCTCCCACAGTCCAAAGATGTGCAGGCCAGGTGAATTGGCCATGCTAAATTGCCCATAGTGTTCGGTAAGGGGTAGATGTAGGGGTATGGGTGGGTTACGCTTCGGCGGGGCGGTGTGGACTTGTTGGGCCGAAGGGCCTGTTTCCACACTGTAAGTAATCTAATCTAATCCCAGTCCCATGTTCCTAACCATGCCCTGAGTTCATCTGCCTTCCCCGTTAGGCCCCTTGCATTGAAATAAATGCAGTTTAATTTATTAGTCCTACCTTGTCCCTGCCTGCCCTGACTGTTTGACTTGCTTCTGTTCTCAACTGTACCAGTCTCAGATTGATCTCTTTCCTCACTATCTCCCTGCATTCCAAGCCACCCCCCTGAACTTGCTACTTTAAATCCTCCCGAGCAGCTCTAGCAAACTTCCTGCCAATATATTAGTCCCCTTCCAATTTAGGTGCAATCCAACCTTCTTGTACAGGTCACTTCTACCCCAAAAGAAATTCCAATGATCCAAAAATTTCAATCCTTCTTCCATACATCAGTTCCTCAGTCATGCATTCATCTGCTCTATCCTCCTATTCCTGCCCTCACTAGCTCGTAGCATTGGGAGTATTCCAGATATTACTACTCTCGAGGACCTCTTTTTTTAAAAATTCCTGCCTAACTCTCTGTAATCACTGTTTAGAATCTCAACCTTTTCCCTTCCCATGTCATTGGTTCCAATGTGTACAATGTCCTCTTGCTGGCCCCTTTCCCCTTGAGAACATTCTGGACCCTCTCTGAGACATCCTTGATCCTGGCACCAGAGAAGCAACACACCATTTTGGTTTTCAACTGCTGGCCACAGAAATGTCTGTCTGTACCTCGGACTAGAGAGTCCCCTAACACAATTTATCTCTTGGAACCCAACGTACCCCTCGTTACATTAGAGCCAGTCTCAATACAGAAACTTGGCTGTTCATTCTACGCTCCCCTGAGAATCAATCACCCCCTACATTTTCTAAAACAGCATATTTGTTTGAAATGTGTATAGCCAAAGAAGGCTCCTGCACTAGCTGCCTACCTCTTTTATCCTTTCCTGGATACATTTATGTGACTGTATCTGAGACTTTCCCCCCTTCCTATAATTGCCATCCATCACATACTGTTGTTGTTGCAAATTCCTCATTGCTTCTAACTGTCTCTCCAACTGATCCATTCTATCTGATAACATTTGCAACCAACAGTATTTATTGCAGATATAATCTACAGTAACCCTTAAACTCTCTTTAAACTCCCACATCTGACAAGAAGCACACATCACTCTACTGAAGGCCATTTTTGCTCCTTCACAATCTACAGACCCAGAAAATAGCACCGTCTTATTCCTCTACAAAACACTGCCCCAGGTTAAATTAATAGTTATGGCTTATATTTTAAGTTTAATCAAGAGACATGTCTCAAAAAAAACATATAATCAAGAAAGAACCCACTCTACCCACTACTGCAGACTTTTTGTAGGCCACTTAAACAATTAACTTATCTGATTCTGTGCTGTGAACGTTGCCCAACAGTTCCTTCAAGATCAGTTGTGAATTTCACTGCTTGTTAATTCTCCCAGGCGCACTCCAATGTCCAGTGGTACGTGAATTTAAACAGCAAAGGTAGTAACTGTGCAGGTTCACTCTCCCTCTCTCTTTCTCTCTCCTGCACTGACCTCACCATGTGCTTCCTTTGTCTGCCCTTCTCCCTTTCAAACTGCTGTTGTTTTGACTTTATTTTCCCAAAGTTCCAAAACAATGCAGCAGCATATAAAACAGTAATTGTTGCTCCTGGCATTTGAGGAAGTCACCTCCAACACCTAAAATACCTCAAAAAAGGAGCAGCTGTTACAGCCAGCAATTTTCCCATCCTCAGTCTTGGATTACCCAGAATCGATCTGGCTGTTAAGACTTCAATCTTTATTTCTTCATACGGCTGGGCACAGAGCGTCCAGAAACATGGAGGTTATATACTTCTGTTTTCCTCAGAGGAGCTGCACACATGGCTTAAAACAAAGGCATTTTTATACTTTTCTTAAAGAAGGCTACAGGCCAAGATCACATAGTACATTCAAACATTTACCAATCCATACACAAGCCTGCGTTATTTGACAGTTACTTAGTCCAATGATATTTCCTGGGAACCAACTTTATTTTCTAACACTCAGGCCACTATTATCTCACTAACCAAGCCATTGTACCTGCATCTGAAGATCAGTTAGAGTGGCCAGTAATATCTTATCTCGTCGATTTCTATGCTTTAAGGGGCGCATTGTCTGCTAATCTCTATTGAAGCAGACTGTGGTTAGTCACTTATAGCAGAATTAGTAGTTAGTAACTTAAAAGCCATTTTATGCAGCTTTAGCAGAATTGTCAGTTTTCAGCCGAGAAGCCCTTTGTCATGTTATTTGCATCAAGAAGCCATCTTGTTGCCACCTAAGTTATTAAGAGCATCATGTAAGTGGTTGCTCCTGACAACAACTAGTTACCTCAGCCTGTATTCAAATTTCAGATCCTCATTTCATGACCACACCGTAGGATGGGATGGGATAGATTAGATCAGTCCAATCAAATGGATGTGAGAGCCTGCCATACTTCATCCTCCAAGGAGAAGGAATCAGGGGTAGACAAGGGGAACCAATGTTGTCAACAGAATTTATGAGCTTGGCAATAATACATTTAACAATAGCAATGCCTGCAAAGAGACAAATTAAAGCAATACCAATATACATGGCCAGATTTATCAACCAGTCGTACCATGAGCCAAAACCCCAATTTCCCCATCCAGTGCCAACTGTCATTTGATTGACAAAGGTGCAGATATTATCTACATGCTTGGTTATGTTCTCAATGAGGTCACTAATTCCCATCATACACTTGCCCCTCATTAGGGCACAAACCCCACCCTCTTTGGTGAGTATGTAGTTGAGGGCGTACCAGTTTTGCTGGGAAAATGGATGTAATTCCGAGAGCATATCCTTAACTCCTGCAAAGGCCAAGGCCGTCTCGTTGCCTAGGAGGGTGAGACTGCAAATAAGATAATTTCAGTTTTGATGGCTAATAATTCCTACAGCTCCTCTTAAGGAAAAAGCACCAAGAAATGCGTATCCTACAGACTGGGCTTTACTGTTGCCCAAAGCCTTAGCATCCGTTCAATGCATGCAGAATTCAAGCAAAAGTGAATGTTTTTCCCAGGTAGTTGCACAGGGAACAGTAGTCAGGAAAAGTGTCTCTACAGCTGCAGCATGGGGAGTACCTCTTTTATTAAGAACAAGGAAGCTGGTCACTCTGCCTTGGCTGACAAAAAATAATAACCGGGTTTAGTACAGATAATGGAGGAGGCTTCCCAATAAGAAGCATGCTTGTCTTTGTGACTTCCCTGAGTGTATGGGTAGTCCATGGCTGCAAGGGTATGGTTGCCGTTTCGGGTGAAAGTTGTTCAATAAAAAAGGTGGGTCTTTCGGTAAGAGATGCGGTTATTGTTCCAGACTGGTTCCTTCCATCCCACAATTGGGAAGATGGAGATGTCATTAGTGGTCACATTGTGAAGGTGGGTGCCATTACCCATACCACAAAGAGCCTGAATACTGGTAATAACAGAGACACGCTTCTTCAGTAGGCATACACATGAGATGTGAGGCCCCAAAGGGGAGCAGTAGCGGTTGGTACATTTGACCAAGGCACATGGAATAGTCATAGTCACACTCATGTACGTGTACCCCCATTCCATACCATTGTAATAATTTGGATATGCTACCCTGGACTTATTAGAGGAAGTCCACAAGCAGCTAGCAGGTGGGGATAAGTAATAATCAAAGGAAACATTATGTCCGGCAAATGCCTTAGAGGTATTCCATACTCCGTCATTAGGATTCAGTCAAATGGTGTTCAACCCTGTCAAGTGTGAGGTTGCCATGGAGTTCAACCCTGTCAAGTGTGAGGTTGTCCATTTTGGAAGGACAAATAAGAATGCGGAATACAGGGTTAACGGTAGGGTTCTTAGTAAGGTGGAGGAGCAGAGGGATCTTGGGGTCAATGTTCATAGATCTTTGAAAGTTGCCACTCAGGTGGATAGAGCTTGTAAGAAGGCCTATGGTGTATTAGCGTTCATTAGCAGAGGGATTGAATTCAAGAGTCGTGAAGTGATGTTGCAGCTATACAGGACCTTGGAGTACTGTGTGCAGTTCTGGTCGCCTTACTTTAGGAAAGATGTGAAAGCTTTGGAGAGGGTGCAGAGAAGATTTACCAGGATGTTGCCTGGAATGGAGAATAGGTCGTACGAGGATAGGTTGAGAGTGCTAGGCCTTTTCTCATTGGAACGGCGAAGGATGAGGGGTGACTTGATAGAGGTTTATAAGATGATCAGAGGAATAGATAGAGTAGACAGTCAGAAACTTTTTCCCTGGGTACAACAGAGTGTTACAAGGGGACGTAAATTTAAGGTGAAGGGTGGAAGGTATGGGGGGGATGTCAGGGGTAGGTTCTTTACCCAGAGAGTGGTGGGGGCATGGAATGCGCTGCCTGTGGGAGTGGCAGAGTCAGAATCATTGGTGACCTTTAAGCAGCAATTGGATAGGTACATGGATGGGTGCTTAAGCTAGGACAAATGTTCGGCACAACATCGTGGGCCAAAGGGCCTGTTTGTGCTGTATTCTTCTAATTCTAAAAATGGAAGGGGGAAATGGGTCAAAGAGCCTTTGCTGATGTGAGGGCATAACTTCATCCTGGCCGAATATTTTATTATGACCTTGAAAAAACAAGTTGGTAGTGAAGGATGACATTTCCCCCTTTTTTGTGATGTACCGATTTAGGCCTCTTTTAATAGGGATAGGTGCACCAGGGCCGCCCATAGCACAACTGAAATCAAACTGGCGCAAAACACCTTGACAGGGTAAAGACCATTGAGACTTGTTCTGTCAAGGAACTGTCTGATCTTCTTGATGCAGTTGACCATTACAGCAGTCATTCTTGGTAACATTCCATGCATCGAAGGAATCAGTTTCTCAGCACATAGACATATTTTCAGCATAAATGGTACACATTTCCTCAGGATCACACGGGTCAACAGTCCCTTCTTGAGCACTAATGCCAGCAACAACGAGTTCATATAATAGGATAACTTCAATCTTTATCATAATAGTCATTTCTGGATCAAGGATTAGGATATCTAAAACAGAAGAAGAATTACTATTTGAAACATGCAGCTACATCTTAGTCGTCCAATTTAATTCTGGTTCCTCTCCCAGTTCCCCATCGTCTCCATTGTCATCATCTCCCCCCTTGCAAGGGGCTTGTGTGATGACCTTGTAACGATAGAGGGGTGAACCCAGGCAAAGCGCCCAGCCACCTTAACAGGAGTCAGGGTGGTAAGGAGAACTTAGAAGGGTCCTACCTATCGAGGTTGGAGGCCGCAGCATGTCTAATTCTTGATGAGAACGAAAGAGCCTGGTTCAACAGTCAGAACATTGTCAAGGGAGGGGAGCTTCTCATGAGCAGCAGGGAGCTGGGAGTGAAGATTTTAGTCAAGGAAAGATCATAGGAGGATATGCCCTCAGTCATGTGGTGGAACTGAATAGGGGAGGAAGCATCATTCCAAGGCATGCAGAAAGCTCAAGCATAGATGGTTTCGGCTGGAGACAAGTGAGTTTTCCCCACAGGAGTGTGTCGTAGGTGGAACAACGGCGGAGGCAATAACCCAACACAGGAAAGACCTGTCTCAGAAGTCAATTTGGCAAGTTTAGTTTTCAGAGTCTGATCACCTTGCTCCATGAGCCCTCCAGCCTGTGGGCGATAAGCACAATGAACTTGGCAACGGATCCCAAAATGAGAGCATAATTCCTCATTAATATCACCAATAAAATGGGCGCCATTGTCAGAGAACAGGCAAAACTGAATATCAAATTGGGAATAATCTCCTTGAGTAAATATTTACAACAGTTTTGGCAGTAGTGTTGGAAATAGCGTAAGCTTCAACTCATCGCGAAATAACATCAACAATGATCAAAACATGCTTATAGCGCTGACACCTTTGTAACTCAGTAAAATCAACAACTCAGAAGGGTTTGGAAGGGCCCTTCGGGGAAGGGTATCTACCCCACTGGGCAAGGCACACTCTTGCCCGCATTGTGTTCTTGGCAGGTGAGGTATCGAACACTGACACTTTGGCCCATCTGTTGGAGGCGAGGGTGCCACCAGGTGGTCAAGAGAAGTTCAGATGTCCAGCGGTCACCATGATGAGGAGCATTGTGGAGACAGTCACGACCCATAAGGCAAGAGCATCAGATGTACAGAAGTGGAATTCAATCTTCTTGGCAGTTAAAGGGATATGAAGTCAGAAACCTATCTCAGTATCAGTTTTGAAACAGAATCTCAGACTTTTACCGGAGACAGGGGAAGTAGTCAATAGCAAGGATGGAGTTTGGAGCTGGGACTGAACTTGATATCATCTGAAGTCATGATATTTAATCATGATAAATTTCAGCTCATCCAGTCCTGGAGGTAGAGAAGTAGTTTACAGGTAATTATGCAACAGTGGAGAGGTTGACTGAGCTGAGGGTAAGGTATAGCTTGGTGCTATAAGTGTGTATGTGAAAACTAACACAGTAGTTTCAGATTATTTACCAAGGGACAGTTTGTGGATGAGAAATAAGAGGGAGCCAGGGGCAAATCCTTCGTGGACATCAGAGGCAATGATGTGAGAGCAGGAAAAGAAGCCAGGGCAAATGATATTCTGGTTATGATTAGATAAAAATGGAACAAGATGAGATTAGTCCCAGCCAGAAAGAAGATAATGGAGAGATATTGGACAAGGAGGATGTGGTCAATCATGTCAAAGGCTACACACAGGTTGAAATATGTGGTAGGATAGTTTGTCTTTGTACAGTCTCTTCATTATCATTCATAAGAGGTATTTTGATCCTATGGCAGATGAGAGACCAAATTGGAGGGATTCAAACACACATTTCTGGAAACTAACGGGCAAGCATTTTCACAAAATCCCCACAGTGTGGAAGCAGGCCATTTGGACCCTTGCATCCATACTGACCTTCTGAAGAGTATTCCACCTAGATCAACTCCACAACCCCTCCCCCCAACCTTGCATTTCCCATGGCCAATCTACCTAACCTGCATATCTTTGGATTGTGGCGGAAACTAGACAAAATCAGCAGAGACATGGGAAGAATATGCAAATTCCGGACAGCCACCCACCTTTGGAATTGAACCTGGATCCCCGGTTCTGTGAGTGAGCTGTGCTAAGCACTGCCCCACCATGCCGGAGAGGAACAGGAGGTTGAAAATGGGTTGGTAACTTGCAAGGATGGAGTGGTTAATGGCTGAATTGTTTAAAGGGAGGAGTGATGATAGCAGATTGAAATAAGAAAAGAACAGCGAATGAAGGGAGCGAATGTTTCACAATAGCAACTACTGTGATGACAGTCTATGGCTGGGGAATGATGTTGGGTGGTTTGTGGTTTACCGGGACTAGGGTGAAGAGAACAGGTGGTGGGTCGATTGAGCAAGTTGAACTTTGAGAGTGTATGAGGGAGATGGGGAGGGGGGATTGTAGAGGAAACTAGAGAAAGATACAAGCTCAGGACTGGGTCAGCATGAACTATTTTTAAGAGGAAAGTTGGGTAGGTATTCTAGCAAACTTCATGAGATGGGGGAAGCAAGAGACTGATATTACTCCCTGTCCAGACCATCTGATGCCCTAAACTACACCCCTCCTTTAACTTGTCTATTTTTTTTGTCAGGTTTTCCAAGAATTTATCTTGCTGTCAGTTTGTATTTTGTTTTTACATGTTTTAAGGCGCTATTAGCACGTATGTCAACCTGCACAACTTTTAATAAATAAGTTTCCGCAAACAGATATTACCTCTGCTCAAAAAAGTGTTATATAATTTATAACTTTTATACAAAATGTTCACCTTTTGAACTCCATTTTTCCTCTCTTTGATAAGAAAAAGATGTTTATAATTATACTTTGAGCCAAAATGAAGAGGCCTATAGGGCATTTGCCCCAATTCAAGTCGACAGGAACCAATCCAGGCAAATGTAAATTCTAAATGTATCTTCCATGTATATTTATCTCACTTGGGGATAACAATGGAATACAATTTCATTCTTCCAATGAAAAATATTTATGGCAATGAACAAGCTTTATTTTATATCCTCAGAGGGACAAAGACAAACCAAGGCACGATCAATCATAGTTATTGTCCGAATGCTTGTGAGACAAAAAGAAAGTGCAGCAAAATAAATGCCATGAACCAATTAAAGTTCGGAAATTCAATGATCAATCTGTTTTGAAAATTATTTGGGAAATGTCAAGAAACTTGTGATTGCCATCGAAAGAAAAATAGAAAAATAGCAAACTAGTGATCTTGTATGCTTGTCTAAATTCAGTTAAGATATATTTCAAGATAGTGTAAAACTCCCTTGACACTGTACAGATTTTTGTCCTCCCTTTTTCAGGGACCATTTCCCCCACCAGTGTCACACTCCTCCATTCCCAATTTCAATGCCACTTTCGCTATTCTACACTGGTGGAAGAAAAGGGCTCCTGAGCCCAGAACTTGTCTGTTTTTTATTCAAAATCTTTTTCTCAGTGCATTTCCTTTTACTTACATCTTGTGAAGAGTTCGGTCAGTGCAATGGTGAGGTGAGCCCAGCCCTGACACCCAGCTGATGTGGCAAGGCCAGGTTGAGTTTCTGGTGGTGCCTGCAGACTCATGGAAGTGGAGTTAGGAATTGGCCCCAGTGCGAGACTGTGGCATTAGCGGCAGCAGCTGCATTGGTGGGCTAGGAGCGGACTGGTTGTGGTGGCAGAGTTGAGTTTGGACTAGTGCACGACCCGATGGCATTGATGCCGGCTATTGGTGAGGTCTAGCGAGGAGAAAGAGGACTGCAGATGCTGGAGATCAGAGTCAAAAAGTGTGGTGCTGGAAAAGCGCAGCATGTCAGGCAGCATCCAAGGAGCAGGAGAGTCAAAGTTCCAGACATAAGCCCTTCATCAGGAATGGTCTAGCGAAGATCCATGGTGGTGGCGGCATTGGTGAAGATAAGATGGCGTCGAAGAGTGGGGACTCTTGCACCTGTTTGGCAAGGAAACTGTTGACTGGCTGCTTCAGTCCCATGGCTGAGTACTCAACAAGAAGGACAGTAAAGCTGAAATTTATTCATCATTTCTGCATTTACATTCCATATTTTGGCTCATTTCTCTAAATTTAAGATGGCACCAGAGAGTGGCAATACTATACAATACTTCTCATTGTATTTCGTAACAAACTACACATGACAATAAACAAATCAAATAAATCAATTGAAATTCAAAACACCCAGGCAGTGTCATGACATGAGCTGCTTTTAGCGCAGCCAATCCATTTTCATTTACTTTGGTCCCCATTATCAGACTTTCTTTCTCCCTGCCATTTATCATCTATCACCTCACCTTTGTTCTCTTTCTCTGAGATCCATCCTCCCCTACCTACTCACTCCTTCCCCCCTCCACTTCCATCCCCTGTTTTCAGCTTGTATGCCAGCTTTTCCTTGCTACTATCAGTTCTGAAGAAGGGTGACTGGACTTGAACTGGGCTTTGTTTTCTCTCCACACATACTGCCAGAAATGCTGAGTTTTTCCAGCAATTATAGTTTTTGTTTCATACCCTGATGCTGATTTTGATTTTAGCCTACTTGCTTAGAGGCTGTCCTATGCCTGTTTACTTAGAGCAGTTTACAGAAACATAGAAGGTAGGAGCAGAATTAGATCATTTGATCTCTCAAGCCTGTTCTGCCATTCAATATGATCTGATCATCAAACTCAATACCCTAATTCCGCGCTCCCCACATTGTCCTATGATTCCTTTAGCCACAAGAGCTATATTCATCTCCTTCTTAAAAACACAAGATTTTATAGCTTCAACCATTTTCTGCGATCGTGAATTCCAGACTAACCACCTGTGTGAAGAAATTTTTCCTCATCTTGATCCTAAGTGATTGATTTTATTGTTGTCGCATGTACCAGGATACAGTGGAAAGTATTACTTTACTTGCTGTCCGGCACATTATGTCAAAGAAAGTGAATCAGGATAGCAGAACCAAATGCAGAACACAATGTTACAGCTGCAGAGAAGACACAGAGACAGATCAGAAACAGTTTATCCCTCATCCTTAAACAATGTTCTGGGTCTGGACTAACCTTTGCAACAGGAGAAAGTGAGGACTGCAGATGCTGGAGATCAGAGCTGATAATGTGTTGCTGGAAAAGCGCAGCAGATCAGGCAGCATCCAAGGAGCAGGAAAATCGACGTTTCGGGCATGAGCCCTTCTTCAGGAATCTTTGCAACACCCTGTAATTAGGTCCCTTTAATTAGAAAACTTTTGATAAATCCAGCACAGTATGGCCCAGCCTATCTGAGTAGTTGGTGAATCTGAGAAGAGAATGATATAACCACGGCTCCATTAAAGAGCCACGAGTAAACTTTTGGGGGTTCCCAAGTCTCGGGCAGTTCCTTCCTTAATGACAAAGTTTGAGTTGTAAGAACAAAATCAACACAAACAGAAGCATAAAATGACAGGACCAATACTCCAAGAAATGAAAATTAATAGACTATGACTTCTACCCTCCATAGAAAACTTTCTTCACTTTTAAAGGGTTAGAATTGGTTGAATTCACATTGACAGAGACTTTGCTGCATAATGAAAGCAGATCTGTCAATTCCCAGTGTCATTTCTGCTTTGAAACAAACAATAACTTCTGGAATCTGCACATGTGCAGTAAACCATGAAACTTCAATAGCTGACATTAGTAATTCCATGTTTCTCTAGATCATTTACTGTTAAAGCACTGTTATTGTGAATGTGTTGTTAAATGTCTAAATTTCCACTCTATTTTGCAAATCGTTCATTCTCTTAACATCTGCAAGCATGAGTGGCAGTCCCACAGTTTCCACTCTGAAGGGAGCAGCCTCTTCAACCATTACCACCTCCTCAACCTCCATTGGGTCAGACACTGAAGAAGATATGCTACTTAGATTAGACTCAAACACATCTCTGGCATGTCTCTGAAGTTGGCCAAGGAAATGTCAGACCTTGCTGGGGTAGCACACTAGAAATCAAACCCCATTATTCCCAAAGTCATGACAAAGTTAAAAATTTTATCTAAGTATACAGACTACTCAATTTACTGCAAGTAAAAACTAGGTTCATGTGCTCAAAGAGTTACAGTTTATTAAAAACAAAAGAGTTCCAGGTATAGGTAAGCCACTGAACTGTTGACATCTAACTGTAGCAATTAGAGCACTCACCCCCTTATAAGAGTCTCCATACAAGACAAAGAGATGGACAAAATACAATGGGTGTTATGGGTCGAAGAAAGCTTAAAGGCATCCATGCACAGGGTTAATTGAGATGATCCTTTGCTGTTCTTCAATCTCTTTTCACATCATTGGAGGAGGCACAGAATATCTGGTTCACAAATTATAAAGTCTCTGACTTGTTAAAAGCAATAGCTTACAGTAAATGATGAGAGAAGATAACTGGTTCTCTTCAGGTATTTTCTACTGCAGAGAGTCGTACTAAATCTCTCTCCAGTGGTTGAAAGATTCAGGAATATTGTTCATATCACAAACTGTTCAGGCTGCTCAGGAGCCAAGCACACAGTTGTTGGCAGGCAGCTGACCTTTGTCTTCCAATGCAAGTCACAACTCTACAAACCAATCAGCTACTTGTTGCTGGCTGAATCTCATATGGACACACCCCTGATGTCAGCCAGTCTGCAACCAGCCTCCTGCACTGGCTGCACAAGGCAACAGTGTAAACACAACTTAAAATGAGAATTGGTAATTTGCAGTAATCCCTGGCATAGTCCTTATTTGTTAAAACCATAAACGAAAATACTGTCTTTTCTGAAGAAACATCCGAGATCATCAGCACACTGAGGATGACCAGAAACTTGTCACCCTCTGAACTACAAGTAGGAGGGGGCCCAATAATGGTCAGCCAATAATAACATTGTAAAAATGCATAGACACAGGAACATGAGTCAGATTTGATAGAGGCACTTCAGAAACTGGATCGAAGATTGGAGGACTCTACCAATGTCAACTGCACCATGCTGGCTCTGAAATGTGTACATCTGTTGGTCACCACGGGCAGGTTCATGGCTGTCCAGCAAATTGCTCAGTAGGTGCTAGAAATACATGGATGCCTAAACCATCACGTTAACGCCAATGACAAAGCAACAATGGTCAAGGGACCTTAATATCACTCCAGTGCTCCATCTTCCAAAGGAGACAAGGTGATTTTAGCAGGTACATAGCAGGAATAGGGATCGTGTACAGGTCCTCTCAAGTCTCCTCTGAAGATACTGGAGGTGTGCTTAGCTCTTCCACATTCACTCTGACTGTGAAATCTTATGGAAGCTAAAGCAAAAGAGGGTGAGTGTCAGGGAGCAGGGTGTTATTTAGCAAGTGCTCCTTCTGAGCACTGCTAATGACACATTCCATCATCTACTGATAATTGAGAGTAGACTGATGCGGCAGTAATTGATCATATTGAATTTGTCCTGCTTTTTGTGTCCACGACATGCCTAGGCACATTTTCACATTGTCGGGTAGATGCCAGTATTCAAGCTGTACTGGATTTGCTTGGCAATGGACTTGGCAAGTTCTGGAGCGCAAGTCTTCAATACTAGTGCCAGAATATTGGCTAAGTCATAGTCTTTGCTGTATCCAGTGCCTCCAACCATTTTTTGGTATCATTTTGGAGTGAATCGAATGGCTGAAGATTGGCATTTGTGATGCTGGACACCTCTGGACACCTCCAGATGGAGGTGCTGGACACCTCCACCCATCTCTTCTAATTGAAATTTTTATTTTTTTTATTCATTCATGGAACATGGGTGCTGAGGCTGGCCAGAATTTATTGATGAAGGGTCACTGGACTCAAAATGTTAACTCTATGTTTCTATCTACAGATGCTGCCAGAGCTGCTGAGTTTTTCCAGCACTTTGTTTTTGTTTCAGCATTTATTGCCCATTCAGTGTTGCCATTTTTACGGACTCTTCAGCCTTGTCTTTTGTACCATTGTGCTCCGTTGCCTCATTATTAAGGGATGAGCCCATCAGACGTTAAGGAGGGAGACTTTGTAGGGTTGACAGAGCTATGCTGGCAGTGGTCATTTCCTATTACTTAGTCAGTGTGAGATGAGTCATCCAATTTCATCTCCCTATTCTTTTCCTAGCAATTAATACGACCAGTTGGCTTACATTTTAGAGAATTGTTCAGAGTCCACCACATTGCTGTGGACCTTGAGTCACATGCAGGCCACGGCCATTCTCTAAAGGTGAACCAGATGAGATTCTATGACAATCAACAATGGCTCCATGGTCATCATTAGACAGATTCCAGATTTTTGCTGAATTCAAATTCCATCACCTGCCAGGGAAGAATTTGAACAGGGTGCCCAGAACATTACTGGGTTTTTGGGATTATTCATCCAGTGGTAATAACATATATTGCCTCCTTGTGGCTTATGTGACATTAATTCTGCTTCACAGAAATTACCATGATTAATTATAATGATCAATCTCATAATCAGGATTGCTTGAACCCAGAATTTGTAATTCGTATATTCAGTCTCTCCATGAGCTGCGCATGCAGAATTCTGAGGTTAAAGTCTTCAAACTGTAATGTCCAATTGCCTGATGTAAATATATGTCATCACATCAGTCACAAATATGGTACATTCCCTTCAGACAGCAATAAAACACTTAGTCTACTCAGTCAAGGTGCTGTGGGCAGCCATTTTTCAATTACATTATGCATTTGCATTTCATTTGAGGATCTAAGGTAACACAACAGCTGACCACAACAGCTAGTTCTCCACAACATGAAGTACAACTCAGCCTGTTCATCAATCCAACACACTCTTCATCTCTATCACTAGACCAAGGACTGCTCCCCTTAGACTTTGTGCTATGTTTATTCAGCTGAGGCACATGCAGTGTATTTGTCCTGTACATTGTGTGCATGTACTACAAATGTGCCACTGACATAACCAGGTGGCCTACAACAGCATTGTCCAGCTCCTTGACTGTTCATTGATGGCAAACAGGACAGGCTACCTGGCTTTTTCTCTGTGCTTTCTGACACGGCAAATAGCATATTGTGAGGCTGCAGATTTGGAATGATGTGGCAATATGTAAAAAGGCAAGGCAGACAAGGAAACCAAGGCATTGGCAGAGATGCTGTCAACATCTAAGTAGACAAAAGGTGATTAAGCATTAAAATAATAAGCCAAAACATGATGATGTGGTGAAGATGGTACTTTGCCAATGTACTTTGTCCATGGTGAAGTGCAGTCACCGCCCATGGAAGATTACCTAAAATATTACCTGGAGTTCAAACCAGGATTGAAGCCTGGAGAAGACATTTGCAAGTTGCAGCTGTCAGGTAACTGCCCCGACTTTCAAATCAAGAATTGGCACTGTCTAGTCTCTCTGGGAGAATAGCAACCTGCTTCATCAATGAGACAAGATTATATAATGATGAAATGTTAATGTATTCAAATGGATACCATGCAAGTGAGATTCTCACCTTAACTGTTGAAACCTTGAGTAGAAGATTGGACTCCTTTATCTTGACAAATCCTATTTTTCCTTTCCCAACAATCCTGCCCATGCCTGCATTGTTTAGGAGCCTTGGAAATCTTCTCACAAATCATTTATCTTGCTGTCAGAAATCTTAAATTGCGAGTGAAGAGTATGAAGTCCCTTTATCATCCTGAGTTTAATATGCATGCATCCTTTGCTGTGTTTGGATGCCTAACTGCTTGGTATCCTCACTGCTGCTGCAGTCAAGATATTGTTTTGACTTGGCAGAGGATTTAATCTAACATCAGGGAAAAAAAAAGACATGGAGCAGCTATTGATATATCTGTTGACAACTTTCCTTGCAATTGTACTCTAGGCCAAATCAACATGAATATGAAGAATTGACACTAACAGAGCAATAGTATTAAGTGTTTTCTTTTTCGTGATAGCTAGCTAATTATTAGTACTAATGAAGAAATTTATTCTTACTACTTAGCCATGATAGTGAAAAGACAAAAAGAAATAGATTGGAAATGACTTAATTGAATTTCACCAAATGACTTTTCAAGTCAAACCTCTTCCCTGACGTTTTATATATAAAACAATATCATAATATCTATACCTCCTGGCCAAGTCACAACAGGAGTTTGCACAGATAACATCTTATCAAAAATGAGTTATTTAAATATGCATAGATGTGATTATCTTTAATGAACAGTTTAACATATGGATCCCAGTACATACCAGTTAAGTAAATAGAAACAAAGTTTGGAAGATGAAAAAGACTTATCATTTTCCATCCTTTATAAATATCTTTAGCTTCTCAGGTGTTAACATTAAAACTCCTTTTGAAGCAACATTACTTTGTATGGTCATTATAAAGTATCTGCACCATCTTGGTACCACCATTGGCAATGAACATTGTAACAGTACCCAGGTTGTGAATGGGTTCCATTTCTCAAGTCTGTGCACAAATCGATTTGTGCACTAGTCAGAACACAGTGCGCGATGATATAGAGTAAATGTTTGTAAGTATGAGGAAATGTCCACATGTGGTATCTTTAAAGTTACACCCCTATATCGATGTAGGTTTGCTTGCTGAGCATCATAAGCTGATCATATCTCTACCTCTATATTCAACATTACCTCACTATCACCTTTGCTGAAACTAAAACTTTACAAAGAATCTGTAGCCCAAGTTAATAGCAATTGTATTAGTTAGTTTTGAGACGATTTGTAGCTCAGATTGAGGTCCTGGATATAGGTTTGCTCACTGAGCTGAGAGGTTCATTTCCAGATGTTTCGTCACCCTACTAGGGAACATCTTCAGTGGGCCTCAGGCAAAGCAGTGTACATGATTCCTTCTTTCTATTTATATGTTTGGGTTTCTTTGGGCTGTGATGTTATTTCCTGTGGTTATGCCATTTCCTGTGGTGATGTAATTTCCTGTTCTTTATCTCAGGGGGTGGTAGATGTGTTTGTTGATAGAGTTCCGGTTGGAATGCTATGCTTCTTGGAATTCTCGTGTGTATTTCTGTTTGGCTTACAAAATACCGTGCAAGAGCTGTAACAAACTACATTGGACAAACAGGCAAAAAACTAGCCATCAGGATACATGAACACTAACTAGCCACAAAAACGACATGACCCTCTCTCACTGGTATCCTTACATACTGGTAAGGAGAGGATCATGTCATTTTGTGGCGAGTTGGTGTTCATGTATCCTGGTGGCTAGTTTTCTGCCTGTTTCTCCAATGTAGTGTTTGTTACAGCTCTTGTGCGGTATTTTGTAAGCCAAACAGAAATACACACGAGAATTCCTAGAAGCATGGCATTCCAACCAGAACTCCATCAACAAACACATCGAGTTAGACCCATCTACCACCCCCTGAGAAAAAGAACAGGAAATGACATCACCACAGGAAACAACATCACCACAGGAAGTAACATCACCAACCCAAAGAAAACCAAACGTATAAATAGAAAGCAGGAATCATGTACACTGCTTTGCCTGAGGCCCACCAAAGATGTTACCTAGTAGGGTGACGAAACATCTGGAAATGAACCTCCCAGCTCAGTGAGCAAACCTATATCCAGCAAATAGTATAACCCTTTGCAAATTTAAAAATAAAAATCTCAATTAAAAATGTGGCAATTGAGCAGCAGGGAAAGAATCTATGCATTTGTGTTTCTTTTAGAGACTGCTACTATCTTTGAACTGCTGAAATCATTTTGGAATCTTCATAATGGAAATGGAAGGAACATATTGTATGACATGATCATTTATAAAGTGTTAATGCTCCAAGCAATCTGATGATGTCATATGAGGAAAGATAGAATATCTTGATATATCAAAGAGGACAGACTGGACTGGCATGCCATCTGCCACCTGTGACATTCATACTCTTCACCACCAATGTACAGTGACAGCACTGTGTGCTATCTGCAAGATGCACTGGAGTAACTCACTGAGAATCCTCTGATAGCATCTTCCAAACCATAATCTGTACCTTCCATAATCCATAACCAGAACAAGATCAAGAACAGCAAATGTTTGGAAACACAATCGCCTGCAGGTTCCCTCTAAGCCACTCAACATCCTGACTTGCAATTGCAGCAGCATTCTGTCACTGTTGGTAGAGCAAAATCTTGGAACTTCATTCCGAAAGCAAGTTAGTATCCCCACAGCTCAAAGATTACAAGCAGTTCAAGAAAACAGCACTCAACTACATTCTTTAGGGTGATTTGAAAAGCATAATAAATGCTGGTCTAATCAGTAACATCCACATTCCATCAATTATATTTTTCAAAGAAGAGCTCTAACCTAAGTCTGTCTATAGTCTTAGTAATAATGTCTATCTAACTAAAGGAGCTTATATGTGATTACTATGATGCGATAAACTCCATCTAGTTGAAGCCAAGAGCCACTTCTCACGAGATGACCATATGGTTTTCCTCTCCTACTTTGGTCTACAGGCATTATTTGATCTAATCATGAAAGACTTGGTGGCAGCAACCTACCAAACCATAGGTTGGCAATAGCATTGTGTGCTCCTATGACATGGTGTTTAGATCAGAATGGTGTTGGAAAAGCACAGCCAGTCAGGCAGCATCCGAGGAGCGGGAAGACCAACATTTCGGGCAAAAGCCCTTCATTAGGAAAAATTCCAGATGAAGGGCTTTTGCCCGAAACGTCGATTTTCCTGCTCCTAAGATGCTGCCTGACCTGCTGTGCTTTTCCAGAATCACTCTGATCTAAACTGGTTTCCAGCATCTGCAGTCCTCACTTTTGCCCTGCTCCTATGACATGGTGCCTGTTGTGGTCACAAAGACTTGTTTTAACTACAACATTATGACTGTGTGAAAACCCCGTTCCTTTATTTATGCATCACTCAGACTTGATGTTCATGAAACCAAAGACAGAACATTTGAAATAACTCAGACATCATCAACATTACTACACAGGAATAGCTGGTCTAACTTTCTATCCTTTGATTTCACTTCCAGTGGCACAAGGGTAGTTAGACACTGGTGAAAATTCAGTTTCATCTCTTTTACCATATTTCTACATTCTATTTTACAGTAGACTTTTAGAGAAATTGTACTCATGCATGATAAGTCCAATCATCAGAACACAGAGAGTTAATCAATATTTATCATCAAGGTTTTATTTCCATTTATTTTAAATATACAACAGCTCCCTCATGATATCCAACATTTTAAGCATATTACCTTCCAAACCACTGGCTTACTTCAGGTTTTCTTGAGAATTTGTTACAAAAGCAGGAACCCGTTTAAAACCAGCACATGTATTCACAGAATTCAAGACGAGCAATCAGACCGGTGTGCAGAAACAGAGAGGTTTCTGCCCTGGTGTTTACTTGTGGTCAATTGTCAGGTGGGAATGGTTATCTACGTGAACATCTTGCAGAAAGGACTTCAGCAGCATATCTGAATGACTTCAACAGTTTCCTCATTTCCCCTTCCCCCACCTCACTCTAGTTCCAAACTTCCAGCTCAGCACTGTCGCCATGACTTGTCCTACCTGCCGATCTTCTTTGCCACCTATCCACTCCCCCCTCCTCCCCGACCTATCACCTTCATCCCCTCCCCCACTCACCTATTGTACTCTATGCTACTTTCTCCCCACCCCCACCCTCCCCAACTTATCTCTCCATGCTTCAGGCTCTCTGCCTTTATTCCTGATGAAGGGCTTTTGCCCGAAACATCGATTTTGCTGCTCCTCAGATGCTGCCTGAACTGCTGTGCTCTTCCAGCACCACTAATCCAGAATTTGGTTTCCAGCATCTGCAGTCATTGTTTTTACCTAGCATATCTGAATGAATCATTTGTGAAGAGACAGGCAGAGAGATAAACAAGAGAAACACACTTGAACTGGCTAACGTTTTACAAGTTCAATTAAACCAACCAAATCACTGTTCCAAGTGTAAAATTAAATGAAACAGTGATGCAAAATTGTTGGTTCCTAATGCACTGCAGCATTTTAGCCATTTGGACACATTGCAATAGTCGGTGGCTAGTCCTTTTGAAAGTTGTATACTGGATTAGTGGTGCTGGAAGAGCACAGCAGTTCAGGCAGCATACAAAGAGCAGCGAAATCAACATTTCGGGCAAAAGCCCTTCATCAGGAATAAAGGCAGTGAGCCTGAAGCATGGAGAGATAAGCTAGAGGAGGGTGGGGGTGGGGAGAGAGTAGCATAGAGTACAATGGGTGAGTGGGGGAGGAGATGAAGGTGATAGGTCAAGGAGGAGAGGGTGGAGTGGATAGATGAAAAAGAAGATAGGCAGGTCGGACAAGTCAAGGAGACAGTAACTGAGCTGAAAGTTTGAAACTAGGATGAGGTGGGGGAAGGGGAAATGCGGAAGCTGTTGAAGTCCACATTGATGCCCTGGGGTTGAAGTGTTCCGAGGCAGAAGATGAGGCGTTCTTCCTCCAGGCGTCTGGTGGTGAGGGAGCGGCGGTGAAGGAGGCCCAGGACCTCCACGTCCTCGGCAGAGTAGGAGGGGGAGTTGAAATGTTGGGCCACGGGGTGGTGTGGTTGATTGGTGCGGGTGTCTCGGAGATGTTCCCTAAAGCGCTCTGCTAGGAGGCGCCCAGTCTCCCCAATATAGAGGAGACCACATTGGGAGCAACGGATACAATAAATGATATTGGTGGATGTGCAGGTGAAACTTTGATGGATGTGGAAGGCTCCTTTAGGGCCTTGGATAGAGGTGAGGGAGGAGGTGTGGGCGCAGGTTTTACAGTTCCTGTGGTGGCAGGGGAAAGTGCCAGAATGGGAGGGTGGGTCGTAGGGGGGTGTGGACCTGACCAGGTAGTCACGGAGGGAACAGTCTTTGCGGAAGGCGGAAAGGGGTGGGGAGGGAAATATATCCCTGGTGGTGGGGTCTTTTTGGAGGTGGCAGAAATGTCGGTGGATGATTTGGTTGATGCGAAGGTTGGTAGGGTGGAAGGTGAGCACCAGGGGCGTTCTGTCCTTTTGAAAGTTGTTATGAGTGCAAAAGGAAAAGGTGCAGTCTGCACTTTTGTGCAAATGTTTGACAACTTTATGGAAACTGCTTTATCTATTTTTGCAATACAATCCATGTGCAGCATTTTAACTGGAGTCTGCCAGTTGAAATAAATATTATTCAGATCCTGAAATAATAAATAGGCCACTTGGAGCTCAGCAATTAGATACTCTTGCCCAATATGTGGTCCCTGCAGACTAAATCTTGCTGTCAAGGTATATAAATGGTACATGCCTCTCAAGACCGTGACTGTAATCAAGGAGCGATGATGAAAAAAAATGCCTTAGCACTGAAACCATAGAATAGAATAAAACAGGATGGAATAGAACTCCTACAACCAAAAGAGAAAATGCTGGAAAATCTCAGCAGGTCTGGCTGCATCTGTAAGGAGAGAAAAGAGCTGACATTTCAAGTCTGACCCTTTGTCAAAGCTTTGACAAAGGGCCAGTTAGACTTGAAATGTCAGCTCTTTTCTCTCCTTACAGATGCTGCCAGACCTGCTGAGATTTTCCAACATTTTCTCTTTTGATTTCAGATTCCATCATCCGCAGTAATTTGCTTTTATCCAGAACCCCTACAATGTGGAAACAGGCCACTTGGACCAACAAGTCCACACCGACCCTCTGAAGAGCATCACACCTTGACTCACCTCTCTTCCCTATCCTTGTAACCCTGCCTTTCCCCTGGCTAATCCACCTAACTTGCACATCCATGGACACAAAGGGCAATTTAGCATGGCCAATCCTTCTAACCTGCACATCTTTGGACTGTGGGAAGAAATCAGGCCATTCAGAGGGAACGTGCAAATTTTACACAGTCATCCGAGGCTGGATTTCAACCTGGGATCATAAAATCGGCAATGTAGGCCAATACATTGAGTTTGGAATTCTTTAAGGGACAAACTTAATTGATACACGATACTCCTTTTCACCTCTGGAAGTGGTTGTCGACATCTTAAGTGAGTGTTGTAGCTTCACTGACATTGCTATTAGGGGAAGAGCTCCAGGGGTTTGACTGAACATTGATTTTTCTGAACTTTTCACACTCAAGACAGGAAGCGGGACTCAGAAAATTCCTGGCTGAGCTATCTCTCACAAGACAAAACACTTGCAAACTTGGAGTTTTCATTGGAGGCTGCAGTTAGACCAGCCGACGTGAGAATGTGCATGCTGGCTGCCAGTTGCCAGGACGGACTGGTTACGAGGACCTTCCTCAGTGTTGTGAGACTTTGTGGGAGTTTTAATTGAAAGGGTAAGGCCTTCTAGCCCTCACTTCTCACACCATCTGACTAGCCACCACCGAGGCCCTACCGACCTTATGGAGACCCAACATCAGGGTGCATCCAGACCCAACACAAGACCATTCGGAGCACCTGAGGCCTCAACCAGTGTCCAGTACCCCACCGGATGCACCAGCATGCCTTCTGGGCAGACAGACTATCCACACTGACTCCTGGGCCTAACCAGAAGTAACCACTTGACCAAGAAACATTGGAGCCATGCCTACTTGCGGGGGAACTGAAACAATGCAGTTTCAACTCCCCCCACCCCAGCATACTCCTGACAAATGTGCAAGCTATTGCAAACATACTGGACAAACTTAAAGCTAGACTTTCCTACTGACGAGAATTGAGAGACTGCTGGGTGCTTTGGTTTACAGAGACATGGCTCCATCTCCTGCTACACCTGACTGTGCCCTACAATCTGAGAGCTTCTCAATCCACCTGATGGACCATACAGTGCCCTCATGCAAGGCAGCCTCCTAATTAACATCTATTAGTGCTCAGATGATATTACCCTGGTGTATTACTGCTCCCCATACTGAGAATATCTAATGGTCCATAGAATCCCTTCGGCTGAATAAGTCCACACTGACCCTTCAAAGACTAACCCACCTAGACCCATTTCCTCTACCCTATATTCACCCCAACTAATGGACATCCCTGAAAACTATGGGCAATTTAGCATGGTCAAATCATCTGCACAACTTTAGATTGTGGGAGGAAACCAGAGCACCCAGAGGAAACCCATCCAGACATGGGGAGAATGTGCAAACACACAGACAGTCGCCCGAGGCTGGAATTGAACCCAGGTCCCTGGTGCTGTGAAGCAGCAGTGCTAACTGCTGAGCCACCTTGCTGAAGTGCCATCTCTGCTACCTGACACAGGTGTTCACTTCTACTTTTGTGACAGCGGTCTACATATCACCCCATCTGGAAGAGAAGAGAGCACTTGATGAAATACACACCACCATAAATAGTCTTGAGACAGAATAACCTGAGGCCTTGTTCATCGTAGCTTACTTCAACCAGGCCAACCTCAACAATATGCTACCAAGATAACATCAACACATTTCCTGTCCCACCAGATGCTCCAACACCCTTGACTAACTTACACAAACATCAATGATGTCTACCGCTCCATCCCCCTCCCACATTTTGGAAAATCAGATCATAAGGCTGTGATCCTTTTCCTGCCATACAAACAGAAACTGAAGCATGAGGATATGGTCCAGAACGTTGTACAGCGCAAGTCTGAGGCAGCAGGTGAGCTCCTTCACAACTGCTTGGAGTTAGGGGACTGGTCTGTATGGAAGAACTCAGCCACTAGTCTACAGATGTACCATCACAGACTTCATCAATAAGTGTGTAGAGGACTGGGTGCCAAAGAAGTAAATCAATACGTTCCCCAACCGGAAACCATGGATGAACCTGGATTTATACTCCCTACTAATGTCCAGGTCAGAGATATTCAAGTCGATTGGCTCTAACTTATACAGGAAATCTAGGTACAACCTTCGCAAAGCCATCAAGGATGCTGAGACAATACCAAACTAAACTGGAGTCCCAGACTAACCACACAAATACATGTTGACTGTGAAAAGGCTTATATGATATAAAGGGCTGAAAAGCAAAGTAGAGCAGAATCATGGGCAACGATGCATCTCTCCCCAATGACCTCAATGCGTTCTTTGCTCATTTGGAACAGGATGTTACTGAAATGATGTCACCTGCCCTGATAGCCTCGGATGCACCTGGACCCACCGTCACCACAGCAGGCATCAGCTTGGCCTTCTTAAGATTGAACTCATGGAAAGCGATCGGCCTGTGCCCTGGCTGTGCACTCAGATCCCATGTGGACCAGCTGGTGGGAGTATTCATAGGCATCTTCAACCTCTTCTTACCGTAGTGGTGGTAAGGTGGTCATGTGAAATTCCCACCTGCTTCAAGAAGCACACTATCATTCCAATGCCAAAAGTAAAATCAGGCAATGTCCTTTAATGATTACTACTCGGTGGCTCTGACCTCCATTATTATGAAAAGGAGGTTAGTAATGGCAACACATCAACTTCAGCCTCCCAGATTGCCTATCATTGCAACAGGCCCATGGCAGATACCTTCTCCTCGGCACTACACTCATCCCTGGAACATCTGGATAACAAGGACAACTGCATCAGATTTTTATTTATAAACTCTCGCTCCACGTTCAACACCATAATTCCAACCAAACTCAATTTCGATACCTAGGTCTCACCGCTCCCCTCCACCCACAACTAGATCCTTGACTTCTTGATGTGTAGACTACAATTAGTAAGAATAGGCAACACCAGCTCCTCCACCATAATCCTCAACACTGGTGCCCCGCAAAGCTGAGTACTAAGCCCCTTACTATACCCCTTATATATTCCCTAGTGTGTGGCCCGTTTCAACTTTAACTTCATTTACAAATTTGCTGATGACACCACCATAGTGGGTGGGATCTCAAATAACAAGGATACAGAGTACAGGGAGGAAATAGAGAGCTTAGGGATATGGTGTAAAGACAACAATCTCTCCCTCAATGTCAGCAAAACAAAGGAGTTGGTCATTGACTTCAGAAAGTAGAGTGGAGGACACAACATTGTCCGTATCAATTGTGCTGAGGTGGAGATACAGTCATAGAGTCATAGAGCATGGAAACAGGCCCTTCGGCCCAAACTGGTCCATGCTGACCATGTGGCCACTCAGCTAGATCCAATTGCCTGCATTTGTTCCACATCTTTCTAATCCCTTCTCAACCACGCACCTATCAAATGTTTTTTAAATGTTGCTGTTGTACCTGCCTCAACCACTTTCTCTGGCAGCCCAACCCATTTACACACAACTCACTGCATGAAGAGGTAGCACCTCAGGTCCTTCTTAAATCTTCCCCTTCTCAACTTATACCTATGCTTTCTTGTTTTCAACTCTTCATCCCTGGGAAAAGGCTATATGCATTCATCTTATCAATGCCCCTCATGATTTCATGTACCACAATAAGGTCACCCCTCATTCTCCTATGTTCCTATCCTGGCTAACCTCTCCCTATAATTCAGGCAGCATCCTTGTAAATCTTCTTTGCACTCTTTCCAGTTTAACTATGTCATTCCTATAACAGAGTGACTAAAACTGTACATAATATTCCACGTGCAGCCTCACCAATGAGTTATACAACTGTAACATAACATCCCAACTCCAATACAGAAAATCGTGACTGTTGAAGGTCAGCATGCTGAATGCCTTCTTCACCACTCTGTCTACCTGTGACACTGCTTTCAAAGAACTATGTACGTATACTCTGAGGAATCTCTGTTCCACCATACTCCTCAAGACTTTACCATTTATTGTATGAGTCCTACTTTGGTTTAACTTTCCAAAGTGGTTCACCTCACACTTATATTGAATTGCATTTGCCAATCCTCAACCCACTTCCCTATCTGATCAAGATCCCTCTGTAATTTTTGATAACCTTCCTCACCATCAATGATACTTTCTAATCACAGCTTGTACATTCACACCAGATCATTTATGTAAATAACAACTAACAATGTTTGAGAGCTTCAAGTTCCAAGGAGTAAATATCACCAATGATTTGCCCTGCTCCATCCACGTTGACACTACAGTCAAGAAAGCACAGTAAAATGTCTTTACTTCCTCAGGAAGCTAAGGAAATTCGGCATGTCCATAAAGACTTAGAGATTTCTATCGATTCACCCTAGAAAGCATCCTATCCCAATGTATCACAGCATGATATAGCAACTGCTCTGCCCAAGACCACAAGAATTTTATAGAGAGCTGTGAATTCAGCCCAGTTCATCACACAAACAACCTTCCTTTCATTAACTCCCTCTACAGTTCCTGCTCTCTCAGGAAAGCAACCAACATAATCAAAGACCCCTTCCAGCCTGGTTATACTCTCTGCCACCCTCTTCTGTCAGGTTGAAAACACAAAAGTTTGAAACCGCACACCAATAGATTCAAGATCAGCTTCTTCCCTGCAGTTATCAGACTTTTGAATGAATCTCTCATATATTAAAGTTGATCTTTCTCTGCACATTGTGGCTGTAACACAATATCCTACATTCTGTTCTGTTAACCTAATACCGTAGAACCTCAATCATCTGAATGAGACGGGTTGGGAGTATTTTGTTCGGATAATTGATCGTTCGGATAACTGGAAACGAGTGGTAATTTGAGTACTAGTTATTGAACATTTCTTGGTTATCCGGCCAAGCATGCCATAATGCCTTTTAACTAATAACTGAATGCTGAGTTGCCTAATGCTGTTTTTACAGGACCTTGAAATCTTGTTTGGCTAATCCAAAACTGGGATAATTGATGTTTGGATAATCAAGGTTCTACTGTAAACTTATGTAGTATATGATTTGCCTGGATAGCATGCAAAACAATACTGTTTCTCAGCATATGTGACAAAAATAAATCAAATCAAATTCCCCACAAATTGAGTTCGACGCACATATATGTCATTTCACTCACTTCCTATGGACTCTGATCCCCCCATGCCAAGTTTTAGTAATGCCATGACCATTGTTAATAGGTCTTTCACAGGATTCAGGGATTATTGGATGTACTATCATTTATAGAGTCATTACCCCTGAGACGGTGGTGGTGTTACTCATATGTGTAGACATATCTACAGTGCTGTTGCAGGAGTTTGACTCAGTAACAGTAATTTGCATGCACTGTTGAAATGTCAGAAGTCAGGAATTACAGATCCCGTCCCCAAACACAGTATCGCTCATTTCCATAGAGGGAGGGTGAGAATGGAGGATGTTGAAGTGGAGATGGTGTATAATAATTCTTGGTGCCTCGAGGCAGCTAGCCATTTTCATGAAGCCATTGAAATTGTATTTTGGAAAGCCTGGAGTGTGACATTCTGAGTGTGGAAATTAGAGCAGATATATTGATTTGAGCCAACAGCACTATTGGACAGGTCAGATCCCAGAATGAAGTTAGCTTTGAGATCGTGATTTTTTAAAAAAATAAATATATTGTTCACTCACTTTGGACCAGGCTGCCAGGATTTGATATCTTGGTCTCCTCTATCACTCAGGTAGGAAGAGAACTTCTCTCCTTTGCACCACCCCTCAACCAGGACTTTCAAGTCCCCATGAGAGGATCACAGGTACCATCTTCACCTTCTCTCACATTTTCAGATTCTGTCTGCTAACTAACCAGGCAGCTTTGGAATGCCAATGCTCCTCTGGATGGACGGTGATATTTTAAAAATTGTTTGGGTACAAGTGATGCCAGTCTTTCAGCAGATACACACAGTGTTGTTCTGGGATTGATGCATGGTAAAATGAGGCCATTATCAAAAATGAGGGATGGCATAGTGGGTGGAGTAAAAAGTTAATGAGGCAAGTTTGGTTTGAAAGCTCTCTCAGTTATACTGATAGGAGAAACCATGAAACTATAAGAAATTGGAATAGGAATAGACTATTCAGCCCTTTGAACCTGTTTTGCTATTCAATAGATCTGGCACTCTTCATGTCCACTGTTCTGCCTTTTCCCGTAACCCTTGATTCCCCACCTGATCAAGAATCGAGCTATCTCAGTGTTAACTATACTCAAGAACTCTGTCCACACAGCACTGCAGAGTTCCAAAGACTCACAATCCTCTGAGAGAAGAAATTCTTCCTTAGCTCAGTCTTTAATTAGAACTCCTTTATACTGAGACTATGCTCTCTGCTGCTAGACTCTCTCATGAAAGGATACATCCTCACAGCACTTGCCCTGCCAAGCCCCATAAGCATCCTATATGTTTCAATGTACTCACCTCTCAGTCATCTAAACTCCAGTTAGTGGAGTTCTAATCTGTTTAGCCTTTGCTCATAAGACAATCGTTCCATATCAGGAATCATCGTAGTGAACATTTTCTGAAAACTGCTCACAGTACTGCAGATGTGGCTTCAGAAACACCTTGTACAGTTTTTGGAAGACTTCCCAACTCTTATACTTCAAGCCCCTTAAAATAAGGGCCAACATTCTATTAGTCTTCTTGATTAGCTACTGTACCTATGTGCTTGCTTTCTGTGTTTCTTGCATATGTACCCTTAAATCCCTTTGTGCTGCAGCTTCCAGAGTTTTTCTCCACTTAAATATATCTTGTTCCTTTGTTCTCCCTTCTTAAATGAAAATCTTCACATTTTCCCACATTATACGCCATTTGCAATGTTTTGCTCACTTACTTAACCTATCATTATCTCTTTGCAAATTGTTTGTATCCCTCTCACAACCTCCTTTCCACCTAATTTTGTGTTGTCTGCAAATTTGGCTACAGTACAGTCACTACCTTTCACCAAGTAATTAACATTTGCAGTCAGTCCTTCTATAATGTAATGTTTGAGTTCTTAAGCAAACTTGTGTGATAGAAAAATCATGCTTTAGAAACAGTGCTTAAAGTGTTGGCGATGTAATCACATTACAGCCAACAAAGTTTGCACAGTGTCCCCAATTCATCAATCACATCACAGCGAATTTACATTGATGAAATGTGCGTTATAACAGAACCATTTATATTACAAGCAGTTATAGTCCCAGCACTGATCACTGTGGAACCGTACTGGTCATAGGTTGCCAACCTGAAAAAAAGGCCCTTATTCCCACTCACTGTCTCCATGCCCCAATCACTGTGGACTCTTCACTTTTGGCCTAATCTTTTGTGAGTGCATTGTCAAACATCTTCTGGAAGTCAAAATGCAATCCACCTATTGGTTTCCCTTTTTATTCACTCTGATTGAGATTTCTTTGAAAAACTCTAATAAATTAGACATGATTTCCCTTTCATAAAGCCATGCTGTGTCTGCTTGATTAGATTATGATAGCCCAAATGTTCCTTAATAATTGATTCAAGTACTTTTCCAACAATAGATGTTAAGTTACAGAAGCTATAGTTGCCAAGTTTCTTTTTTGCCTCCCTCCCTTTTTGGATAGAGTGTCACATTGGCAGTTTTCCAGTTTACAGCTTTTTCTCCAAATTCCAGTGAGTTTTGGAAAATTACTGCCAATGCATCCACTATCTCTGTAGTTACTTTTATTTGGATCCATCCAATGTAAGCCATCAGGGCCAGCAGACTTATTTGTTTTGAGCCCCGTTAGTTTGTCTAAAACTGATTCTCTAGCGATGGTGATGTTACTTAATTCCTCCCCTTTATTTTTTTAAAGTCATCACTAAACATGACCTACATGTTTAGCTATCAAGTCAGTTCAGAGATCAGATACCAAAGCTGATGTGTTTTAGCGTGGAACTTCCAAACCAGGAAAGTTTGGTTAGAAAGTTTCAAGTTCTCAGGATGGTGTAGTATTCATGCCAGTGGATTTAGAAAGGAATCATAAAGCTGTCTCTCTGGTTCAAGCTTTTAAAAAAAAGTGTGGAGGGAGTGATTTCAGTAAAAACTTAAAGATTTGAGATACAAGGGAATTTCTTTGGAATTCTGGATCAGTAAAAAGATAACGTTGAAGACATGTTGAAACTTTGTTTCACTGTTTAAGTTTTTTATGACTGTGATAAATATTTGTACCTGTCTGTTTGCCTTCTTTCTTTTGTGGAATAAACTGATATTTTAATTTAAGAACATCTCTTAAACAGATGATGGACCTTCAAGTTGCCCTCCAAGCCCCTCATCATCCTGACTTGGAAATATATTGCCGTTCACTGTTGTCAGGTCAAAATCCTGGAGTTCCCTCCCTAATGGCACTGTGGGTCAACCCACAACAGGTGGACTGCGACAGTTCAAGAAGGCAGCTCACCACCACCATCTCAAAGGCAACTAGGGATGGGTAATAAATGCTGACCCAACCAAGGACACCTGTATCCCACAAATGAATAAATGCTTTTTAAAAAAAAATCTAACGAGTTTCATTCTAATTCTCCACTATTGTCATCAGCTGGAATCATGATAGTTTCATTATCATCAGTTTCTATCTGTAGATATTTTGCAGTTTTCATGCTTTAATAATTAAGCTTTTGGATGTAACACAACCTATGAATGGTTAACTATTCCTCTTTAATTCTGCCAAGAGCTATTCATTTTTCAGAAGTTAATTTGTCTTGCTACTTGAAAGCATTAACATCAAATGTAGACATCTCATCACCTATAATATTCAATCACGAAAACCTTCATGTCATTTTAAAACAGTTTCTGAAAGAATAATTTGTTGCCCACCCCAACTCTTTTCTTACTCAATGAGTTCTAATCCCGAACAAGCCCGCAAATTTGTGATGACCAATTTGAGGAGGCCTAATCAGCTTTCCTCTTTTGTAAATCCCTCTCAGCTGGTGGCAGTTATTTTTTGTCAGGTCAAATTCCTGGAGTTCCCTCCCTCATGGCACTGTGGGTCAACCCACAACAGGTGGACTGCTGCTATTTTAAAATATTTTTATTTCTTTTCTAATACGTAGCTATCACACTTCAATTAAACTTAGTTAATTAGGTCAAAAAACACAGAATCACAGAGGTTTTATGACACAGGTGAAGGCCATTGTGTCTTCACCACTCTTCAAAAAAGCATCGTCCCTGATGAAGGGCTTTTGCCTGAAACGTTGATTTTTCTGCTCCATGAATGCTGTCTGATCTGCTATGCTTTTCCAGCACCACTCTCGAAACAAGCATCATTGCCTACTGCCAATCATCTGCTTTATTCCTATACTATTGTACATTGTTTTTATCTAATTGAACCTCTACTCCATTTCTATGCAGTACATTCCACACCCTGACTAATGGCTGAGAAAAGAAAAGCTCTTGTCATCTCACGTTTGCTTCTTTTGCAAACCACTTTAAACCTGTGCACTCTGTCTCTTGGCCCTTTCACAGGTGAGAACAGTTTCTCTCTATCTGTTCTATCATTATGATTTTGATTTTTAAAAATTATAAACATTAAAGAGAGCCAATTCCAAGATATTTTTCCAGTGTGGGATCGTGGAGTTTTAGTACCTATTAAAACTGAGAAAAATAAGAAAATGTGACAAGTTGCATTGTTTCACACTCTGAGTCTGTCAGCCAACCACTGTCAAAATGAACCACAATAAAAGTGTTTCAATCAGTCTGCAAAACCAAGACTCTCAGAATTGGCTGTTCATCTACCAATACCAATGTTACCAGCAATATTCAACAAAGCATAGAAACATAGAGGATAGGAGCATGAGGAGGCCGTTCAGCCCTTCATGCCTGCTTCACCATTCATCACAATCATGGCTGATCATTCAACTGATGTAGGCACAGTGTCTACTGCCCACTCTTTGCAAATAATTCAGAGGCTGAACCATATATTTTAAAACTTTTTTTACCTTCATTTCTCACTTCTGTGTGTTGCACATTTATTTCATTTTGCGTTAATAATGATTTATCTCTTTTGTTAACTCTAGAAAGCCTAACTAAACCCAAAACATAAATTTATTAGGCTGGAACAAAGTCATGTGCAAGGGAATGAAATATTTTGTAATTTAGTCTTGTGAACAACTAAGAGATTGGATGAATAAAGTAAGTTGTCTCTCGGGACCTTGACAATTTGGCACATCATGTCTCAAGCTATAATAACTTGGGGTAAAGTGCCTGAGATTTGGTCACAACAGTTGTGAGAGTGAAGACTAAATCCCAACAGGTGAGCTGTTATCCTCCTTCCTCCGAAGTGCCAAAGCTTGGAGCCTACCTGGATTTCTCAGTGAAGTGTTTGTGTCCAATTTCTCATCAGCTCCTGTTTCTAGCACCAATTGAGAGATGACTTTTCAGTCCCCTTGCTGCATTGCTTTCTCTACCTTTCTTGCTTATAAGCAAGCTACCCAACATGGTTCATCAGTATACTCCAAGTCTTTTTCCTTTATTTGTTTGTGAACCAAACACTCCACAGACGACTTGCCTCTCCCAATATGTGCTTTTAACATATTAACGGGAGTAAAAACAAGAGATGTGAATTTCTTGGCATTTCATTGGGCCTTTTGAAGCAACAAAGCTTGTATATCCCATGTAGATTGTTTGAATTTTCTGGGTTTTCACAGCCACCATGTTAAGTCAATTGTTTCCTTTTTACAAATGTTCTTAGACCATGGAAATTTCAGATAATAAAGACAAAATTTGGAAAATTGTTTATCGGTAGTGCATTTCCACTACAATTGAAAGGCTTTGAGCACAGTGCCTGTGTCTCCAGTCAAGAGTTTTGAACAGTTGACTTTTGGAACCAATAGCTTCCTCTGCTCCTCCCAGATCACCCTGTCTTACTCTCAGTCCAACACCCCTTTATCATCCCGCTCCCCCCTGACCCCACACCCTGCTCTCTGACTGATGCGGGAAGCTATATTTCTAGGTCAGGATTATAAAATTGGTTTCTTCCGTCTCTGCACACCTGACCCAGAAACAAAAATCTGAGCAGCTCACTCCGAAGAAAGCTTCCTGGGTCAAGAAACACATAACATAGACCATTATCTCTGCTACAGATGTGTGTGTCTGGCAGAAGCTCTTGACCCATATATAAGTCAACTGTTAAATGAAATTAAAGCAAATTATTGTGGATAGTAGAAATCTGAAATAAAAGCAAACAGTGTCAGAAATACTCGTCATCAGTGGGAGAGAGAAACGTAGTTAACAATTCTAGTTAAATATGATTCTTCTTCAGAATGAGTTCAACATGATCTCCTTGCAAGCAGCAAGTTATCATACACTTCTTGTGAATTGAATAAAACTCCCAAATCAGGTATTTAACCGGGTTATCAAAAGAGAAATAAATTACTTCAGAGAGGAAAGAGGTGGAGCAATGTTGACTTTGGCCTAACTTTGATTAATTCAAGTAGACTGGAGAAAACATAAGAAACTGCCAGTCATTGGGACCCCCACTTGTTTGTTCAATTTGAGATCACTAAACCATTCTAAGGAGACTACTGGCGCTAGTCAGAGAAATCAGTATCCCCTTGCTTCCCTGAACCATTTATCTAATCCAAGAGCAGAAAATCACTCTCATCTATGCGTCATATGTATTTTCAGCTTATTTCATCTTACATATCTTATCTAAATACTTTTATGAATAATTTATTTGAAAATCTCTTATGACTGACCTTTTGGGTAATCTGGGATTCTTGGACCAAAATGTCAAAGCAAGCAAAATCAATAGCTCTAATATTGGTTTGGAAGCAATGTCCTGTTCTGCCCAGCTCCATATTTAGGTATGAACTGACTCCTTTAATGCTAGTCAGTAGCATTGTTTTTGTTACGATTTTGCTCGTCTGCTGAAACCAACCCTGATTAACTCAAGGCAAACAAATGCTGCAGAAATGGCCTGAAGTAGACATTGAACTGTATTTTATACAAATACAGCGGTGCTAAGGCCAGTGTCAAGAGTGGTCATTGACACTTCCTTTCTTGAAACTCTGTTTGATATGCCATTCTGGTGCATAATAGCCAGTAATTCCTGCCTGCCATTTTAGAATAATGATAGGGTACTGAACTGTTTTGAAATGAAGGGCTTTGCTGGGTATTATGTTTTCTTAATCCAGTACCAATTGTACATGTAGCTCATTTGTGACTTGGAGTGTGTGGAATCCCTATTTTGTAAAAGTGATAGAGTATGTGGCGGCACAAAGGCATAATCTATAATCCCCTGCCTGGACTCTTGTGCAATGTGTCATTGAATGGAATTGCTCATGTTGCTGTCAATTGCCCATAGGGACAGAAATAAATTGTGCGGCTCAAGCAAAGAATGCAAGCAGCTGAATGTATGTCTGCTGATTTAAGACATTCCCAAAGGAAGCCTAAAATGATCGAATATATATACTCTGAAAATGTGTGTGCCTTTTTATACCCATTGAAAGTGTTTGCAGTCTTTGATGGAGTTTGGCAGTAGTTGAGGCAACAGTGCATTGTTTTCACTGTGTCAAATATTTCTGCATCAATTCACAGACACCTCTGCTTATGGTGGGTGGCTTTACATGTATAAAATTCCATCAATGAAACTCTAACAGGACTAGACTGGGTAGATACGGGAAGGAATAACTCAATGACTGGGGAGCCCAGAATGAGGGATCGCAGTCTAAGGATAAGGGTTAGGCCTTTTACAACTGAACTGAGGAGAAATTTCTTCCTCCAGAGAGTGGTGAGCCTGTGAAATTCTCTGCCACAGAAAATCACTGAGGCTGAAACATTGAAGAAATTCAAGGTATCAGAAGAACATGTTTTTTTTGTACTTTTGATTGTGGATTGAAATGGAAAAACAACTGTTTTAAAAGGTAAAGAGGTTTGAAGGATTTTCTGGCATTTTTCATTTAACAGTATGTCACCTGACATTTATTGTAAGTTCTAATCACAAAGTTGTTTGTTCAAGCAGCGGCCAAAACCTAGATAAAGATTAGCCAGAGCCAAAGCAGTGTGTACAAATGAAGATGTGGCTGGCAATAGGTTCCAGACAGGTCTGTGAGATGGTGACCAGTTATCATTGACAAAGACCCCTGCCCACCAACAATTATATTATTGGCTCTTCGGTAGCTGAATGGCTTGGGAATGTAAAGGTTTGGAGAAGCTTCTGGACCTCCAGATGGGAAGGAGTTGTTTTTATTTTTTGGTAAAAAGCATCTGTAAATGGCTAGCTTATTTCCCCTCATCCTCTGTGATTTTCGATTAATAAGTCAGAGACTTACTTGAGTGTGAATCAGTCACACTATGCCTCATGCAAGCAAGTGAAAGAACCTGGAGGAGGGCAATGGAAAAGCAGCATTCTAATCACCAAAAGGATTATGTTATCAGTGAACAGGCATGATGTGGAGATACTGGTATTGGACTGAGATGGATAAGGTTAAAAATCGCACAACACCAGGTTTTAATCCAACAGGTTTGTTTGGAAGTACAAGCTTTTGGAGCGCTGCTCCTTCACCAGGTAGTAGCTGTTGGAGTAAAATCAAAGGACACAGAATATATAACAAAAGATTATAGTGTCATGGATGATTGCAATGTATTGCACAAAAGTAGATTGCTGTTAAGTCTTTCATCTTTTAGAATGGGTAGCAGGTTTTGATTCATATGTATTCATATTCATATTCATATTCATACATATTCATTAATATGTAAATCCCAGAACTTATTTCAAGTCACGTTCCCAAGATAACTTAAGCTTTTATAAAATAAGGTGACATCTCAGCTTAGACAGTGCATTAAAGGTGTGAGGTTGGAGTCTATATCTATTCCAATCTTGAGTCAGTTCTATTTAAAAGTCAAATGTGTGTTGCTGGGAAAGCACAGCAGGTCAGGTAGCATCTGAGGAGCAGGAGAATCTTCATTTCGGGCATAAACCCTTCATCAGGAATGAGGCTTGTGAGCTGGGACTGAGAGATAAATGGGAGGGGGTTGGGGTTGGGAAAAAAGTAGCTGAGAAAGCGATAGGTGGATGTAGGTGAGGGAAAAGGTGATAGGTCAGAGAGGGGAGTGATGGACAGGTCTGGAGGGCGATGCCAAGTTGGAAGCTTGGCTCTGGGATAATGTGGGGGGATGAGAAATGAGAAAGCTGTTGAAATCCACATTTATCCCATGTGGTTGCAGGTTTCCAAGGAAGAACGCTTTATATTCCACCTTGGGACCTTACAAATAAATGCAGGGATAAATGTGAATTTCAACAGCTTCCTCACTGCCATGGGTGGCACGGTGGCACAGTGGTTAGCACTGCTGCCTCACAGCGCCAGATACCCGGGTTCAATTCCTGCCTCAGGCGACTGACTGTGTGGAGTTTGCACATTCTCCCCGTGTCTGCGTGGGTATCCTCCGGGTGCTCCGGTTTCCTCCCACAGTCCAAAGATGTGCAGGTCAGGTGAATTGGCCATGCTAAATTGTCCGTGGTGTTAGGTAAGGGGTAAATGTAGGGGTATGGGTGGGTTGCGCTTCGGCGGGTCGGTTTGGACTTGTTGGCCTAAAGGGCCTGTTTCCACACTGTAAAGTAATTTAAATGACTGATCTCCCACCCTCTCTCTCTCCCCCCACATTTTCCCTGGAATTCTACACAGGGGTGAACCCTAAACTCCCTTCCCTAGATAATCTCTCCAAAATTGTCCTGTACAGGGCAAAGCTGGAACCTGTCAAAAATTTGTGTGTATGCGCGCAATGTAATTAATAATGCTCACCTTTACATATGCTGCAGTCAGTTCTTCAGTTCAGGAGCCTGTGGCAGCACCAATAACTTTTGATTGAAGCTGAGATTTCTTGCTTTCAATTTTTGAGTTATTTACCTCAACAAAGCATACACATACCAACTTCAGTAGCATTTACATCTCTGCTACAATCTGTTGTGGCTATAGAAGCAGAACCCCAGCAATGGCAGTGCCACCATAGAAGAAACAGCTAAAGTCCTCTCTCAACATTGACAGGATTCCCACTTCTCCATTACTTTCTCAAACAGCACCTGTGATTACATCATTGTTGCACGTTAGTTTACCTTCAACACAATTGAAAGACAGACAAAGAAATCGTCTTCTGGGAAAAGGACCCATGATATCCCTGAGAATTGGTGAGGAAACACAGGAGGAGTAGATGGCTTGACTAATGCTGCCCTTGATTTGCGGAAGAACGGAAGAACCAGTGAATCCAGCACTGATGCAGTTAAAAACTTTTTGAGGATCTTGCTGCAGACAAGATCTCAGTAGACATATGCTGTTGTAATGAGGCACTCACTGAATTAAAAAACAAAAACACAAATCATTGGAAAAACTTAATGGTCTGACAGCAGAGAGAAAGCAGGATTATTGTTTCAGGTCCAATGCTGTTTCTTCAGAGCTGGCTAGTAGGGTGATAAATCAGAACCAGAGGGGCCCTATCACTGTTGTAGGAGGGAAGAGGAAGGGTGAGGGCCAATGTCAGGAGGTGGGGCAGATATGACTGAGGGCGCTGTCAGCCACGGTAATGGGGGGTCCTCAGTTGAGGAAAAAGATGGACATTCAGAGACTCCCTTATCAAATTTGGCATCATTGGAACAGATGCAACAGGGACGGAAGAACTGGGAGAATGGAAAAGAGTCTCAATGGAAGCAGGGTGTGAGAATATATGATCACAGTAATTGTTGAAATCAATGGCTTTGTAGTGGATATTGGTGGCCAGCCTATCCCCAGAGGTGCAAATAAAGATGTCAGGGAAGGGAGGAGTCAGAAATGGACCAGTTGAAGGTGAAAACAGTGGAATTAGAAGAGAGAAGGAAGCAGCACTAATAATGTCGTCAAGTTACTGGAGAAAGAGTTGTGGGTGGGGGTCAGAATAGGACTGGAATGAGGAATGCTCCACACACACCACAAAGATACAGGCATAACTGGGGGCCATGTGGGTACCTATGACCACCTCTTTGACCTGAAGAAAGTGAGAAGAGATAAAAGAGAAATTGTTCAGCATGAAGTTGAGCTCGGCTAGGTGGAAGAGGTTGGCATTGGATGGGGACAGGTCAGACCTTTATTCTGGGGTGAAGCAGACAGCCTTGAGACCATTCTGATGGGAGATGGACATGCAATGGGATTGCACATAGAGTCATAGTGTCACAGTCAGAGAGATGTACAGCACGGAAACAGACCCTTCGATCCAACCCATCCATGCCGACCAGATGTCCCAACCCAATCTAGTCCCACCTGCCAGCACCCGGCTCATATCCCTCCAAACCCTTCCTATTCATATACCTGTCCAGGTGCCTCTTAAATGTTGCAATTGTACCATCCTCCATCACTTCCTCTGGCAGCTCATTCCATATACATACCACCTTCTGCATGAAAAAGTTGCAACTTAGGTTTCTTTTATATCTTTTCCCTCTCACCCTAAACTTATGCCCTCTCGTTCTGGACTCCCCCATCCCGGGGAAAAAAACTTTGTCTATTTATCCTATCCATGCCCCTCATAATTTTGTAAACCTCTGTAAGGTCACCCATCAGCGTCCGACACTCCAGGGAAAACAACTCCAGCCTATTCAACCTCTCCCTATAGCTCAAATACTCTAACCCTGGCAACATCCTTGTAAGTCTTTTCTGAACCCTTTCAAGTGTCACAACATCTTTCCGATAGGAAGGAGACCAGAATTGCACGCAATATTCCAACAATATTGGCCTAACCAATGTCCTGTACAGCCACAACGTGACCTCCCAACTCCTGTACTCAATACTCTGACCAATAAAGGAAAGCATACCAAACGCCTTCTTCATTATCCTAACCACCTGTGACTCCACTTTCAAGGAGCTATGAATCTGCACTCCAAGGTCTCCCTGTTCAGCAACACTCTCTAGGACCTTACCATTAAGTGTATAAGTCCTGCTAAGATTTACTTTCCCAAAATGCAGCACTTTGCATTTACCTGAATTAAACTCCATCTGCCACTTCTCAACCCATTGGCCCAGCTGATCAAGATCCTGTTGTAATCTGAGGTAACCTTTTTACTGTCCACTACACCTCCAAGTTTGGTGTCATCTGCAAAATCACTAACTATACCTCTTATGCTCACATCCAAATCATGACAAAAAGTAGTGGACCCAGCACTGATCCTTTTGGCACTCCACTGGTCACAGGCCTCCAGTCCAAAAAACAACCCTCCACTACCACCCTCTGTCTTTGATCTTTGAGCCAGTTCTCTATCCAAATGGCTAGTTCTCCCTGTATTCTGTGAGATCTAACCTTGCTCACCAGTCTCCCAAGGGGAACTTGTTGAACACTTTACTGAAGTCCATATAGATCACATCCACCACTCTGCCCTCATCAATCCTCTTTGCTACTTCTTCAAAAAATTCAATCAAGTTTGTGAGACATGATTTTCCACATACAAAGCCATGTTGACTATCCCTAATCAGTACTTGCCTTTCCAAATACATGTACATCCTGTCCTCAGGATTCCCTCCAACAACTTGCCCACCACCGACATCAGGCTCACTGGTCTATAGTTCCCTGGCTTGTCCTTACCACCTTTCTTAAGCAGTGGCACCACATTAGCCAACCTCCAGTCATCTGGCACCTCAACTGTGAATATCGATGATACAAATTTCTCAGCAAGAGGGCTGGCAATCACTTCCCACAGAGTGCTGCGGTACACCTGTTCGGGCGGCACGGTGGCACAGTGGTTAGCACTGCTGCCTCACAGCGCCAGAGACCCGGGTTCAATTCCCGCCTCAGGCGACTCTCTGTGTGGAGTTTGCACATTCTCCCCGTGTCTGCGTGGGTTTCCTCCCACAGTCCAAAGATGAGCAGGTCAGGTGAATTGGCCATGCTAAATTGCCCGTAGTGTTAGGTAAGGGGTAAATGTAGGGGTATGGGTGGGTTGCGCTTCGGTGGGGCGGTGTGGACTTGTTGGGCTGAAGGGCCTGTTTCCACACTGTAAGTAATCTAATCTAAAACCTGATCAGGTCCTGGGGATTCATCCACTTTTTATACGTTTCAAAACATCCAGCACTTCCTCCTCTGTAATATGGACATTTTTCAAGATGTCAATCCATGGCAAAGGGGAGACTGTTGGAGCTCACAAACTGGAAATTCTAAATCTGATGTAAAGTATCAGAGAAATGGCGATCTAAGTGGGAAGTGATTGGACAAGGGGAAAAAAAACAAGTCAATGTACTTAATTCTGTGGGACAGTAGCAGGCAGAAACAGTGGATCTGCCCAGGTAGTCCTGTTTGTGAATTTTGGGAAGGAGGTAGTAGTGGGCTGTGCAGGGTTCAGGTTTATGAGCTTAGAGGTATCTGGTGGGGAAGGTGGGGGGAACCACTGGTTGAAATGAAATCAGTAACCATTGTGGAAACAATAGCCTGATGTTCAAATGTGGGTCTGGGGGTGGTAGGAGGAAGTGTCCAAGAGCTGACACTCAGCTTTCACAATGTACAGACCACAATGTGAGGCAACAACAGCACCACCCATCTCGGCTAAACCCAAAATCAGGTTAAGAGCTGAGAGCACAGAGTGCCATGAGTTCAGAGGGAGATAGGTTTGAATTGGTAAAGGGGGCAGACAATGTCAGGTGACCGATGCCACATCAACATTTTTTGATGGATAGGTCAAGTGCATGTAAAAGGCCAGAGGGAGGGGTCCAGGTGGAGAGAGTGTTAGAGGCAGGTGAAGGCATCTCTGAGATGAGGAGAGGACTCTTGTTGAAAGAATTAGACACGGAGGTGGAGGCGACAGAAGAAAAGAGCCACAGACAATCACTAAGTAATGTGATGTGGCTGTGGAAGTAACATTTGGCAAATGCTTTGTCAAAAACTAGAAGTGGAAATGAAAATAATGACGATGAACAAGAAAAAAAGATTAGAACAGAGATCCTGTTGGTGACAGTATCAGAACTTCAAGGTGGGCATACCTGGAAGAGACATAGCAATGAGTTCAACACAAAATGAAGAAACCAAATAACTGAGGATGCTGGCAATCAGAAACAAAAACAGAAATTGCTCGATAAACTCAACAGGTATGGCAGCATCAGTTGAGAGAAAGCAGAGTTAAGATTTCAGGTTGAGTGACCCTTCTTCAGAACTTCTCACTGAATTATATAGGTCCTGTCAGCAACTGACAGGAACCCTTATTGAAAGGGATCAGCCAAATTTCAGAGTGTTGTGGTGAGGCTACATTTTTAGAATTCCATCACTGTCTCAGTTTTTAGTGGGAGACATGGATGAAATGTAAGCCTTGCCCTCTTGTTAGAACAAAGAAAATTTACAGCCCAGGAACAGGTCCTCCAAACCTGAGTCGATCCAAATCCACTATCTAAACCTGTCGCCCAATTCCTAAGCATCTGTATGCCTCTGCTCCCCACCTGCTCATGCATCTATCCAGACACCTCTTATCATGCCTGCCTCTACTACCTCCACTGGCAACGTGTTCCAGGCACCCACCACCCTCTGTATAAAGTACTTGCCGCATGTATCCCCTTAAACTTTTCACCTCTCACCTTGAAAGCGTGACCTCTCGCTATTGGATCCTTCACCTTGGGAAAAAGCTTATCTCTATCCACCCTGTCTATACCCTTCATGATTTTGTAGACCTCAATCAGGTTCTCTCCCGCCACCCCCACCCCCACCATCTCCTTTTTTTGAAGGAAAACCATCCTAACCTACTCAACCTCTCTTCATACCAGGCAACCTTCCATACCAGGCAACATGCTCGTAAACCTTCTTTGCACCCTCTCCAAAGCGTCCACATCCTTTTGGTAATGTGGTGGTCAGAACTGTACACAGTATTCTAAATGTGGCTGAACCAATGTTTGCTACAATTTTAACATGACCTGCCAGCTCTTATACTCAAAACCCCGTCCAACGAAGGCAAGCATACCATATGCCTTCTTGACCTCTCTCTTCACCTGTGCAGCAACCTTCAGTGTACAATGGACCTGAAGTCTCAGATCTCTCTGCTCATCAACTTTTCCCAAAACTCTTCCATTTACTATACAATTCACTCTAGAATTAGACTTCCCAAAATGCATCACCTCACATTTGCCTGGATTGTACTCCATCTGCCACTCATCCACCCAACTCTCCAATCTATCTATATCCTCCTGTATTATCTGACAGTCCCCTATGCTTTCTACTACTCCCCAATCTTCGTGTCATCTGCAAACTTGATCATACCAACAGTGCCCTCTTCCAGATCATTTATGTATATCACAAACAACAGTGGCCCCAACACTGACCCCTGTGGAACACCACTGGTTACCCTTCTCCATTTCGAGAAACTCCCTTCAACTACTAGTCTCTGTCTCCTCAATCAGTTCTTTATCCACTTCGCTAGAACACCCTGTACACTATGTGACTTCACTTTCTCCATTAGCTTACTTTGGGAAACCTTATCAAATGCCTTATCCAGTTCCATGTATATGATGTCTACAGTCCATCCTTCATCTGTCAACTTGGTTACTTCCTCAAAGAACTGTATTAAGTTAGTAAGGCACGAGCACCCCCCCGCACAAAACCATGCTGCCTGCCACTGAGAAGCCCATTTTCTTCCAAATACAAATAGGTTCTATCCCTCAGTACCTTCTCCAGCAACTTTCCCACCACTGATGTCAAACTCACTGGGTCTGTAGTTACCCAGAATATCCCTACTACCCTTCTTGTCCAGGGGATCACATAAGCAACCCTCCATTCCTCCAGCACCTCACCTGTGTTTAAGGATGCTACAAAGATATCTGTCAGGGCCCCAGCTATTTCCTCTCTCGCGTCCCTCAGCAACCTGGAATAGATCCCATCTGGTCCTGGGATTTGTCCACCTTAATAATTTCTAGCCTACCCAACACATCTTCTCTACTTATGTCAACACGATCCAGAGTAATCAAACTTCTATCTCTAATCTCAACATTCATCATGTCACTCTCCTCAGTGAACACTGATGCAAAGTAATCATTTAGAATCTCACCCATTCTCTCAGGTTCAACATACAGCCTTCCTTCATTATCCTTTTGTGGACCAATCCTTTTTCTAGTTACCGGCTTGCTTCTTATATAAGAATAAGAAGCTATGGGATTCTTCTTAATTCTACTTGCTAAAGCTATTTCATGATCCCATTTAGCCCGTTTGATTCCTCGCTTAATACTGGTCCTACTCTTCCGATATTCCTCCAGGGCCCGTTCTGTTCTTAGCTCCCTGGACCTTATGTACATCTCCCATTTCCTCTTGGCTAGTCATATAATTTCTCCTGTCATCCACAGTTCATGAATCTTGCCTTTCCTAATGTTTGCTTTCAATGGGACATACCTATCCTGCACTATCTTTGAAAATCTCCCACATATCAAATGTGGACTTCCCTTCAAATAGCTGTGTCCAAACCACATTTCCCAGCTCCTGCTTAATTTTGATATAATTAGCCTTGGCTCAGTTTAGTACTCTTCCCTTAGGACCACACTCATCTTTGTCTACGAGTATTCTAAAATTTACAGAATTGTAGTCACTGTTCCCAAATAGATCCCCCACTGCAACTTCTACCACCTGGCCTGGCTCACTCCCCAACACCAGTCCAATATGGCCCTTTCCCTCATTGGACTATTGACCTACTGCTCTAGAAAACTCTTTTGGATGTTTCTTACAAATTCTGCCTCAGAGGTCTAAGTGTATCCCAGTAAATGTTGGGAAAATTAAAATTTCCCATCACCACCCACTGTTGCCTCTACATCTTTCCTTAATCTGTTTACCTATTTGTTCTTCTATCTACCGCTCACTGTTGGGAGGCCAGTAATACAGCCCCAACAATGTAACTGCACCCTTCTTATTTCTCAGCTCCACTCATAATACCTCACTACTCAAGTCCTCCTTTAGCACATCCATGATATCATCCCTGATCAGTAATGCAACTCCACCCCCCCCCCACCCCCACCCCTTTTACTTCCCTCCCCGCACTGTCTAAGGCATCTATATCCTGGAACAGTTAGTTGCCAATTATGCCCTTCCTTCAACCAAGTCTCTGTGTTTGTAATAAGGTCATACTCCCAGACACCAATCCGAGCACCGTGGGCGGCACGGTGGCACAGTGGTTAGCACTGCTGCCTCACAGCGCCGGAGACCCGGGTTCAATTCCCGCCTCAGGCGACTGACTGTGTGGAGTTTGCACATTCTCCCCGTGTCTGCGTGGGTTTCCTCCGGGTGCTCCGGTTTCCTCCCACACTCCAAAGATGTGCAGGTCAGGTGAATTGGCCATGCTAAATTGCCCGTAGTGTTAGGTAAGGGGTAAATATAGGGGTATGGGTGGGTTACGCTTCGGCGGGGCGGTGTGGACTTGTTGGGCCGAAGGGCCTGTTTCCACACTGTAAGTAATCTAATCTAATCTAATCATCTGCCTTATCCACAATACTCCCTGCATTAAAGTATATGCACTTCATAACACTAGTTCTTTTGTGTTGCTCTGCTCTCTGCCCACTCTTCCCCTTCTTAATGCTAACTTCATGACTCTTACAGTCTCCAGTTTCCACCTCACTGTCTACTTGTCTTCTCTTCTGGCCCCTTGCCACATTAATTTAAACCCTCCCCAAAAGCAGCAGCAAAAACTCCCCCAAGGGCATTAGTTCCAATCTGGTTCAAATGTCGACTATCCAATTTGTAATAGTCTCACCTTCCCCAGAACCAGTCTCAATGTCCAACAAATCTGAACCCTTCCCTCCTACACCATCCCACAAGCCACGTGTTCATTCTGCCTATTATTTCATTTCTACGCTGGCTAGCTCGTGGCACTGGTAATAATACCAAGATCACTACCTTTTGAACTTCTCTCCTAGCTCCCTGAATTCTGCTTTCAGGACCTCATCTCTTTTTGTACTTATATCGTTGGTACCTATATGCACCAAGACAACTGGCTCTTCACCCTCCCCTTTTAGAATGCTCTGCAGCCGGTCGGTGACATCCCTGACCCGAGCACCTGGGAGGCAACATACCATCTGGGAGTCTCGTTTTCAGCCACAGAACTGCCTATCTACTCCCCTCACAATAGAATCCCCTATGACTATGGCCCTATTCCCTCCATTCTGAACAGCAGTGCCTGCCACGGTGCCATGATCTTGGCAACTGCTGCCTCCCCTGGTGAGCCATCTCCCCCAACAGTATTTGGAGGGAGATGACCGCAGGGGACTCCTGCACTGCCTTCCTACTCTTTCTCTGTCTTTTGGTCACCCATTCACTGTCTCCCTCAGCAATTCTAACCTGCGGTGTGACCAATTCACTAAATGTGCTATCCATGACCTCCTCAGCATCGCGGATGCTCCAAAGTGAGCCCATCCACAGCTCCAGAGCCGTCATGTGGTCAAACAACAGCTGCAGCTGGACACACTTCTTGTAAGTGTAAGAATCAGGAACGTCAGCCACATCCCTGAGCTCCCACATCAAGCAAGAGGCACATGCCACGGGTCTGAGGTCCCCTGCCATAGTAAGCCTTGGCTTTATATCAACTAACTAAGACCAAACAATGCACTTAAATATACGAAAGAAAAGAAAGAGAAAAAATAAAAACCTTACCTTACAGGGTCTTTTTCTTCTGATTAGAGGAGGGAGGGCAGGATGGAGATACTACACATGGTTTAGCCCCTGCCCAAATATATACTAAGTCCTTAACCTCCCAGCACTCTCCTGGTCTCCACGTCACCTTCGCTCTGTCTCCCGCTGCTCCTGGACAGGAAAAAGCATGAATATTTGCCTGATGAGACTACATATAGAAAATTCTGGTATATGTCCTTTTCTAAACCAAAACAAATCATATTAAGCAGTTAGAAGTAGTTTGTTGAGCAAGACAGAATTTACCATATATGCTTTCAACAAAATTTTACAGAGGAGTGTTATTGCAAGTTTGTATTGCTCACCTGATGTGCAAGGATCATGACACACTACTCTTGGTTAATACTTGAATTAATTTCTTGTAGATAAAGTGTAGGAATGATCCATAAGGAGTGATATGATGTATTAATGCAGCTGGCATTTATAGACAAATTTTATTGCTCCTTCAGTGATTAATAGAGTAGTACATCAGTTGAGTTCTAATTAAACTGATTCAGACAGTAAGTCATCCAGTGTCAATAACATACAATAAACTGTTGCCTTTACGACTTTGTAAAAATGTTCGCAGTTGCCCACTAGCCTCTTGACAAATGACTCACATTTGCTTAATTTCTGTTTTTTTAAAGTATTTCCTGTTTTGTTATTTCAAATGAACACTTTTCAACTCTTGAATGTTGTCCATGTAACATGAAATAAGAAAATATCTCCATTACGTGGCTAAAATTGATGGGATGCATTTAATGGAGGATCATAGTTTATGAAATCAGTGATTATTTTATTGGACAAGCACTAAAATAATACTTTAACAATAAATAATCTGAATAAGCGTATTAATAAGTGTCATCCTTTTGGCCAGTGTTCTCCTTCATGACAGTTGGAGAGGAAATGGAGGTTGTAATTTATTAATACTTCTTCGCCAACAGTGTTTTCGATATGATTGTTGATTCAGAGACAGAATCCATATAGGTGATCCAGCTAACCATTTTTGGTTATTGGTGAACCACTGCACCCCGAAACTCATCACCACCAACACAATGTTGATGATAGGTGTTTCAGTGACAATAATGCCATTCAGCATCAAGGATGTTGATTAGATTCCATCACATTTGAGATGGCTATTTTTCTTAGCATTTCTGCAGAGTGGATGTTGTTTGCCACTCATCAACCCAAACCTGCATGCGAAGTATAGACATGATCTGTTTCAGTACCTAATGAATGCAAAAGGCATTGAGTAATGCATAATCAGCAAATATCTCCACTTCTGACAAAATCATACAGGGGAAGTCATCAATGAAGCTGGTGAAGATGGTTGGGCCTAAGACTGAGGAATGCCTGCTGTGGTGTCCTGGTGTGGAGAGGATACACCTCTGACACCTACCACCATTTATACTAGGTACAACTCCAACCTGTTGAGGAGATTTCCTGATTGCCTTTCACTTCAGATTTGCTGGAGCGCCTCAAAACCTCACTTGATCAAGTGCACCCTTACTGCCAAAGACAATTGCTCGCACTTCACTTCTTGAATTAAGCTCATTAATCAAATATTGCAATGAGGTCAGGAGTCAAGTGGCCATGGCAGAACAAAAACTGAGCAGGTTATTGCTAAGCAAGTGCTGTTTGAAGTTGCTGACATCTTCCATCACTTCACTGATGGTCAAGAGTAGACTGATGGGATGGTAATTGGTTGGGTTGAATTTGTCCTGCTTTTTGGGGACAGGATGTGAAGGTACTGGTGTTGGACTGGGGTGGACTAAGTCAAAAATCACACAACAAATCACAAAATAGTCCAACATGTTTATTTGAAACTGCCAAGCTTTCAGTGTTCCTACTCCTCCCTTAGGCAGCCTGAGGAAGGGGCGAAGGCTCCAAAAGTTTGCAGTTTTAGATAAACCTGCTGGACTATAACTTGGTGTCATGTGATTTTTGACTTCTGTGGACAAGACATACCTAGGCAATATTCCATATTGTTGGTTAAGTAGAATAAGAAAAAGAACTGTGGATGCTAAAAACAGGAATAGAAATTGGTGGAGAAACTCAGCAGGTCTGGCAACACTTGAGGAGCGAAAGGGATGGATGATAGTATGCCAGGGAGAAAGAAACATTGGTAATGGGGACCGTGTGTAAGATGAAAATGGATTAGCTGTCTGAAAGCAGCCCGTATCATAAAAAAGCCAGGTGTCTAAGCATAGGTAAATGACATAGAAGAAGGTTTTCAGGTTCGAATGTGAATTTCATTTTCCACTTCCGACCCTGTGTCTTCAGGACTCAATATCGAGTTTAATAATTTTAGAACTTGCAATTAGATCCAGTAATTTCTGTTCTTGCTGCTGGTTAGATAGATGTTGGCTTTGGTGTAGCTATACTCGAATATTGAGCTATGCTTAGTGCACAACACTACTAATGCTGATACTATTTCCAGAATGTTATCAGGGTCCAGAGACCTTGCAATATCCAATGTATTCTGTCAATTAATCATATTATGTGGATTGAAACAAGTTAATGGAGAACTGGCATATATAATACAAGAGACCTCAAGAGGTTCTGAGAAGTTCTTATTATCTCTGGCTGCTGTCCACCAGTTTTAGAATTGGATCTAACTGTAAGCTTTGATCTAACTCGTTAGTTGTGGGTTCCCTTAGCTCTGGCCATTGCATTCTGCTACTGCTGTTAGACATTCTGCAATGCAGCTTCACCTGGTTGGCATATCATTTATAATTATGTCTGGTGCTGTTCCTGGCATGCACTTCTCATTATATCACAGTGGGTCCTTTGGCTTGATGGTAATGTTGAAGTGAGGAATGTGGTTGATTACAATTCTACTGCTGCGGATGGCCCAGGATGTCCCATTGATGATCAGTTTTGCGATGCAATATCTGTTCAAAATCTATATCATTGAGTGTAGCAATGGTGCCACACAAAATGAGAATATTCTGAATTTGAAAATGGGACTTTGTCTCCACAAGGACTGTGCAGTGGTCACTGCTACCAATTTGGTCAGGTAGTTTGGTAAGGATGAGGTCAAGTAGATTTACACCTCTTGTTATGTCTCTTGCCACAGGCTATAGGACCAATCTGTCCTTTCGACATCAACCAGCTTAGTCAGTCTTGCTGGTGCTAAGCCACTCTGAGCGCAGAGCACATAGTACATTCTACGCCCTCATAACCCTCAGACCTTCTCCCAAATGTTGTTGAAATGAGGAAGTTATAGACTCGTCAGTTGAGAGAAGATAGCAGAAGATATTTAGCTACTTGTTTTCTTGGCCAATGTTTGATGATGTCATGAGACTTCATGGAAGTCAATGTTGAGATTTCTGATGAAGAGTTACTAGACCTAAAACATTAACTCTGATTTCTCATCCCAGATGCCACCAGACTTGCTGAGATTTTCAAGCAACTTCTGTTTTTGTTGTGGTTGAGATTTGCTAACCCCTCCCCAATGGTATATCATTGTGTCATCATTGACCCAGAAATTCATGTTTTACCTCTTATAGTCACTCATGGAACTTGGGCATCACTGGCGGGGCCAGCATTTATTGTGTAACAGTAGTTGTCCTTGAAAAGATATAGTGAGTTGCCTCTTGAATTGCTGACATTCATGTGCTATAGGTATACCCATGATACCATTAGTGAGGAAATTGTAGGATTTTGACCTGGTGACAGTGAAGGAATGGCAATATAATTCCAAGTCAGGATGGTGAATGGCTTGGAAGGGAACTTGCAGGTGATGATGTTCCCATATATCTGCTGCCCTTGTCCTTCATGAGTTTGAATGTTAACAGAAGTATCTAGAGCATTGCCTATAAAGATTTATTCTGTGAGTAAGGCTGTACCAGGCTGTCACTTAATGAGGAAAATACTGTGAATTCTCACAATGTAAAATAAAATTGAAAAATTGCTGGAAAAGCTCAGCAAGTCTGGCAACATCTGTGGAGAAAGATACAATATGAGTCTAATATGACTCCAATTTGAGTCTAATTATTTAGCCTTTGCTCATAAGACAATTCCTCCACACTGGAGATCAGCCAAGTGAAACACACAAAAATAAAACCATTCTGAAAAAAATTAGAGTATAATCATTGAAGGGTCAAATGACCCACTCTTGTTCCTGTTTCTCATGGTTTTGTATTCCCATTGTTTTAAAGGTGAATGTTGCCTTTAAATAACTGAACACATCACAAATTCAATACACTGCCTAATCCCCCAGCCCTTCTGAACAGAACTGAGGAAAGGATGCCAACACAATTAGCACTGGAAGCTCGCTCTTCATATTATTACAAGCCATAAACCTGAAAATGGTGACAGCCTTTTGCAGTATTATTGGACAGACACGGTAGTCACACTGCACACTTCTCACTCCTTTTGGGCACAATCTAAACTTCATCCTCCTCCAATTTAAGATCAACTATCCAGTTCTGTTCATAGTATGAGCTTTTAAATCCTTGCACACAGGTAGCATTCACATTGCATAAACATTGCAAATATTTCCAGAGCAGTTCAGATCTTGAGTATTGCTGAAAAAGAAACATCTGTTGTTCAAGCTTTTGTTTTGCACACATCAGGACAGATGTAAGAATACCCAATTTTCAATGGAGCAAATGCAGGAGGAAAGGGTGCTGCTTAGTTGTCAAGTCATCTCTGTTTGAGATATTGTCATGGAAAATACACCAAAGTTCCTCAGTTCTCTGATGATAGTTCCCTTATGCATTCTGTATGGCTACACATCGTCCACTCAGAGCCAACTGCTTAACATATTGGCACCCTTTGCTCAAGCAGTAAAAATACTTGCTCACTTTGGAATTTGATATTCTTTTATTTGCCTTGATGAATGTATCATCCACTTTGATGGTTTGTCTCTTGTTTCTGCAATAAATAAGTTAAACTCCCATGTGGCCTATTTAGTATTATTCTCCATAATATATTCCACCATTTTATATATACAAAAAGAATACGTAATGAGAGATGAAAAGAGTTATGAAATATTTCCCTATTTTCCATCAGAATCTCTCTCTTAAAGATTGAGAGCATGATTTAATTTGAATCCATGAGAAGCTTTCATTAATTTCTATAAAGCAAAATAACACCTTGAGCTCTATTTAGCTAAAATATTGCTAATATCAAAATAAGGTCAATAATTCATTGTGTCTAAGAATTTTATTAGACAGAGATAGTTATTTTTTAAACAAACCAGTTACTCTTCACTAATATATGAATAAAACAAAATCATTTATGTGATATTTCTGGATAACCCCAGTAATACATCAATCAGAGTTTCATTTCGATCAAAACCTTAATATAATCCATTGAAAATGAAGCAAGCATTTTTTTTTCCAAGAAATCTCTAGTAAGTTGAAGAACTGGCTTTGGTTCATATTCAAAACAAAACAGATGGCACGACTTATTATGAAAAGAAATCTCAAGTGTGAATCGGACAAGATGAAACAGAACAAATTCTATTTTCCAAATCAAAGTCTCACCCGCTGTTTGGGCTCATTATTTGTTTGAAAATTCAAATCTGAGTTGCTGAAATGCTTCATTACAGATATTTTGTTAAGATTTATTAAGGTTACATCATCTTTCAATTAATTCATTTGTAGCTACAACAATTTGTATTTATAGAGTCACTTTTAGTATGTTGAAGTCCTTTTAGAAATTAATAGCACAGATGTCAGTGTTTGGTGGGAAGATGATGTGAAGAGAAATAAAACAGAACAACATAGGTTATATTGAAGGCTTTCTGAGGTAGAGGAGTGGAAGATTAACAAAGGGGTCCAAGCAGATGGGACTGAAATGGTTGAAGGTTTTGTCACTGGTTGTGAAATGGCTGAAAGGAAAGATGAATGGAAGATTAAAATGAGGATATCAAATAACATGAGTGGGTTGAAATTCAGTGGGTTGAAAGTTGAGGTAACATTGGAAATTGACAGTGTTTCTATCCATGAATGGGGATGTTAAATTCAGTATATTTGTGGAGGGAGTAAAGGGAGGTCAGTGAAGAAAATGTACAGAATGAGCTGGACTCAAGTGCAACAAGGAACAAAGTTGACTGCTAGAGTTGTTGTAGCTCCACAACAACATGTTTAAGTTTTAACTCTCAAAGATTTTGCATTTGCTGTTACTTTATCAGTGCATTTGCATTAACTGCACTTGCAATACTGAGTAAGCAAGGGCAAATCACACAATATTCATGAAGGCTTAATTGGCTACCATGTCATCCTGTTGCACCATATTTTAGACCATACGTTTTGAAATACAGTGTTAATGATCTCAATGAGGTATTTGTGAAATATTACATGACTGCCAATTTGTGCACAGGCACATTCTGTGACATTTTTGAAATTTAAATCTCAAATTTTCGACATGGATATGTGGCTGTACGTCACTGCAAAGCACAAGCAGCAGCTTTCCAGTTTATTTTTGAAATGTTATCATGATTTTCAAACCACCCAAATACATTTGTTCAACAGCAACTATTTATCTTCACAGTTTAGGAAATATTGTCTTTAATGAAACAAAACGTACCAAAGTGCTTCCTGGAGTGGTTGTATAAAAGAGAGTCGGGCACCAAGCCACACAAGGAGAAATTAGAATCATAGAATCCCTACAGCATGGGAGCAGGCCATTCAGCACATACCAACCCTCTGAAGAGCATCCAACCCAGACCCACCCCATCCTTGTAATCGTTGCATTTCCCATGGCCAATCCTCCTAGCCTTCATATCTTTGGACTGTAGGAGGAAGCCCACACAGAAACAGGAAGAATGTGCAAACTCCACACAGAAGATAGAATTGAACCTGGGTCATCGGCAGTGTGAGGCAGCAGTGCTAACCACTGAGCTAATGTGCCACACTAGGTCAGGTGACCAAATGCTTGGTCAGAAAGGAAGGTCTTACAGTGTGTCTTCAAGGAAGAGAGGTGTAGGGAGGAAATGACAAAACATGGGGCCAAGTTAAACGGGAATGCAACATTAATAAAGGAGCAAATATAATCAGCAACAATAGAGGCAGAAACCCTCATAAGAAGAATTTAGATGTGCATGTGTGATGCCAAGGCATACAAGGAAATGGACCAAGTTTTGAAAAATGGGACTAAAATAGTTCAATGCTTGTGTTTAGTCAGCACAGACTCAGTGGGTTGAAGTGCCTTTTTTTTGTGCTGTGGACCTCAATGACTCTCGGAGTCTATGACTGAGGAAAGGGTCAGCAATACTCAGCTTCCTGCAGATGGCAGTGTCTCAGGAGTCACAGTGCGCCAAGTTGTTATGGCACAGAAGGAGACCACTCAGCCCATTATGTTTGCACAGGCTCTCCAACAATTGTTATGACCTTGTGACATTCACCTGCCTTTTATTTCACAAGGCGAGTTACAAACATGAGAAATGCTGGCAGGCACATGGGTAGGCAGAGATAAAGGAAAGCTGTAAGAAACTAAAGAGAAATTTGGTAGGTAAATTGTTTCTTTAGAATAGCAATAGGTGCTGGGGATGCTGAGTAAAATGGGTTACATTTATCGGAGTTTTCAGAAACCATTCATCAGGCCATCTGGAGCAGAAAAGGGAGCTGCCTATCTCTAGGCGATTGCAGACTCTGGGAGAGCAAACTGCAAGAAAACCCGGATTCACTCATATAGCTTCAGCTAGCTTCAGTTGGGGTCTGACTTGGTGATAGCTGCAGCTGAATACCAAGGCGTTAGACGTATGTGCCACTTTAAAGGTCTTGTTATGCATTTTAATAACAGTTCGTCTGTTCATTTCTGCACCAGTGGGCTGTCACCAGATGGTGAACATTTAAGATGGAGGGCACAGAAAGGTGTGCCCAGACTGAAGGAAATGATGAATTAATGTAATGATGGGATCAGTGCAATGATTAGAGCATTTAATGAAGACCACCTAGGCTACATCATGAATAAAACTATATTGTTTCCAGAAACATACAACTGTATTTCAAGGAGAAGCACTCACTTACAGATGAGTCATATATCTCCTTGGCGCATTATAAATGCCCATTGATATTGGTTCCACATGTACATTTCTATTGGCTGACTGGATGTCAGCTTCCCTTCATCCAGAAAATAGAACATAGAACATTACAGCGCAGTACAGGCCCTTCGGCCTTCGATGTTGCGGCAACCTGTGGAACCAATCTGAAGCCTATCTATTCTACACTATTCCATTTTTATCCATATGTTTGTCCAATGATCATTTAAATGCCCTTAAAGTTTGTAAGTCTACTATTGTTGCAGGCAATATGTTCCACGTCCCTACTGCTCTTCTGAGTACCTCTGACATCTGTCCTATATCTATCACCACTCAACTTAAAGCTATGTCCCCTCATGCAAGCCATCACCATCTGAGGAAAAAGACTCTCACTGTCCACCTTAACTAATCCTCTGATTATCTTATATGTCTCAATTAAGTCACCTCTCAACCTTCTTCACTAACGAAAATAGCCTCAAGTCCCTCAGCCTTTCCTCATAAGACCTTCCCCCTGTACCAGGCAACATCCTAGTAAATCTCCTCTGAACACTTTCCAAAGCTTCCACATCTTTCCAATAATGCGGAGACCAGAACTGTACACATTCTCTTTCCCCTCTGCATCAGGTGATCCTTATTCTCCAATACTTCTCCCCAGTTGCCGATCTCTGTGTGTTGAGTGACACGTTGGTGTCACTCAAACCTTTTGTCACTCAGATCCATTCACAGAGACAATCAGGTGCTTTGAAGAGCCAAGGCACAGGATACAAGAATAAAATGGTTCCGCTTGTTCAGATTTGGCTTGCAAAGCGATACCTTCATAATGTCACTGGGCAAGTCATCCAAAATCCCAGGCTAATGGGGACAGGTTTTCAAATCCACCATGACTGATGGTGAAATTTGAATTGAATAAAAGTTATTCAGTCCTGAAAACCAATACTGATAAGGTCTGCACTGCTGATCATCTGGACAGCAGCAGAACAAACACTGAAAGAGTTTATCATGATGATTCTGATGTTGATCTACTGGAGTAAGCCTGTGCTTGACTAAGCTAAAAATGCAAATTACTATTTGCCAACTTAACTCTGCAAAACTGACTTTGATTCATCAAATTATAAGTGTGTAAAAATACAGTGTCGGCTCCTCCTTGCAGTTTGTCTTTCCTGCTGGATAGTTTCCTTTGCCACCTATTGCTGTTTGCAAATTTATAGCAAGTTTCTTTTTTGTGACTTCGAATAAAAACAAAATGGTGAACCCTAAAAAAAAACTGGAGTTCTAAGTGCAGCAGTGAACGGGTTGAATAACTTTTATTCAATTCAAATTTCACCATCAGTCATGGTGGATTTGAAAACCTGTCCCCATTAGCCTGGGATTTTGGATGACTTGCCCAGTGACATTATGAAGGTATCGCTTTGCAAGCCAAATCTGAACAAGCGGAACCATTTTATTCTTGTATCCTGTGCCTTGGCTCTTCAAAGCACCTGATTGTCTCTGTGAATGGATCCTGAGTGACAAAAGGTTTGTACTAATGATGGATGGTTACACCAAGGTCTTTCATCCAAATCCAGTTTTTCTTTATTATCAAATTGAATCAGTATCTGGACCAAAATCACATTCACTTAGATAAAACAATCTATAAGGTAACCCTAGGATATCAATTCTTTAAGTGGCTGGTTAACTGTATGGAATACCTAACAACCAAGAAATATTTGATGTTAAAAACTACAGATTACATCCCAGTGCTACATCTCCAGAAGCTTTCTGTTGTTATCATTACGCTGCCTTTATCATTGCTTTCAGCTGAAGCTAATAAAACCCGTGATTAGCTGGAAAAGCCAAATGTCCTCTACTAATTTTCAAGGAGTTACTAGATGAGCCTTAAACAGATTCCTAATCACTTGCAGCTACTCAATTCATCCAATAAACTGATTCTGAACCAATTATTATTGTCAGGTTGCACCAAAGTGAGAGGTCCTGGTGGAGAGTTAGGGCTGTGCCTTGTTATTTGCATGTTCCTCTGTGAGTCATATAATCAGCCTTTAAAACACAATAGCTCTTCGCTGTTAGAATCAACCCTCCTTGGAGCATTCATAGTACGTTGAACAGAAATGACACTGCTTATTTTGCCTGCAGCCAGCTGGGATAACTCCACATTTGGGAAGGATCACATGAGTAGAAGCGAGACGAATTTTGTTCTGTCAGATCAAAAATATAAGCTTGGTTGTTCAAATGTAATCTTTCTGTCTGCGCCCGATTGTGTGGAATAAACCATAGAAAGAAAGAGGATAAAACAAAAGCGAGGCATTCAAAATAATAAGAGATGTGTATGGCATTCGTGTTGTTCAACATGCTGTTCCATGTGAAATGAGTTGACATTTGTAATTCTCCACAAGGCGAGTTACAAACTTGAGCAATGCTGACAGGCAAATGTGTAGGTAGAGATGAAGGAAAGCTGTAGGAATCTAAAGACAAATTTGGCAGGCAAATTGCTTCACTTTGCTTTTGTTTGTCAGCTAAGATTCATCACTGGGGTTTGGCAAAAGGTTAAAAATCATAACCTTAATTGCTCTGGAACTAATTGACGTAGAATTGCACAAAACTAGATGTTTGAATGATTTCTTGTACACTCTGTCTAAAATTGCAATACTCTGAATTTCCCTCAAATAATCAGTTAGTGCAAATTGCTTCGAGGTTTATGTAGAAAGTAGACTGCATGAAGAAATATTGAGTTTTTCTTTAATTTTGGCAAGATGCAGTATTAGAGCTTAAATGTAAAGAAGGTTAGAAAAATTCACAGGGTAACAGAAAAATACAATAGAATTTCAATTTGAATTCCTTGATAGGTCAATTTATTTCACACAATGCTGATTTGAGAATTTTATTCTTATTCAATAACAATGATTTTTAAAAATATAAGATACACTTCGAATTTTCCACCTGAACATAGAACTTGTGCCGTGGAACAGATGTTGTTTATAGAAACAGCTCGATTTTCAAGTTGATAAATTTCAATGGAGAGAAAATCAGGCAGATTCAATAAGGGACAGCTTCTACATAATGGCAAATCCATAACAGGGTGACAAGCTAAAAAGTTACCCATCCCATACATCTCATCTATCTATGTTCAGCCTCGGACAGGGGTTTGTGTAATGGAGTCATCAACCATCCTTTCAGAGTGTAACACATGTCTTCCAATAGCCATCTCTGTAAGGTATCTGGCTGTTGAAACAAAGCAGAAACATGAGAGTTCTCAAAGATATAGACATCATTGCAATTGTTCAGGGACCTAGCACATATTTCAAAGATATAGCACCAAAGGTTAGACACGATGTCTATATTGATAGAATGGAAAACTTTCTATTAGTGAACTCTGTTGCATTATGACTTGGAACTCTGAATGCAATGTTTGATCAATATTACGGATCAGACCAAACTCCCTCAAACTATATTAAGAAGGTAGCCTAGACCCAAACTTATTCTTAATTGAAAGGTAAATGGAAGGTGTCGCACTCCGGATACAATTTGATTGATCAAATTACTCAACTTTAAGCAAAGCACACTTTATCTTTGCACTACAGTTAAAATGCAGACGAAAGAAAAAGAAAAGGAAAGTATTGGCTTAACTGTAACTACACAAAAATGCTGAACAAAATATTATATATACATATTAACCACTACTAATTAACTTTTCCAATTTAGTAATATCCCATGAACACCCTTGGCAAAGGCAAATTCAGTAGACTATATTGTCTGACATGCAATTCTAGTAGCAGGAAGAGAACACCAGTTTTTAGCTGGAACAGAGAGTGGAATAAAAGTGTCCACTTCCATCTCTCCATAGTGATGATGATGCCTACTATGCATGGATTCCTTTGTCCCAATTCCAATGAATCCATGTGGGGAACATCAAAAACAAAACATTTTCATAGTATTGTGAACAACTGTAGAAAGCTAAAACTACAAATCTTAGTTCTGCAGCAGCTTAACCCCACTCATTCAGGCTTCTTCTATTGTTCCAACTTCAAAGAAAACCCAAGACCTCACAAGCTGTTTACTTTATTGGCTTTGAGCAGACAGCTCTTAAGCTCTGTCTCAACCCTTCTTCTTAAAAACAAAACCCGCCGAATACACTTCTGAAAGCCATTGTATTGTTACATGTCTATAGTATCCTTTACCTGGGGGAAGCCAGCTATGTTGGCAAAGCCAGTGCATGGGGACTTCAGCATGGAGAAATGAGACAAAGTAGCAAGATCTGGCATAAATTGTATTGGTAACAGCCTTGATATATCTGTGGGTTGAGCATTGTAAGATTTCATACAGGCTCCCAGTTGATACTGGGATGTAGCCAGTTGCATTAAAATTAAACACGACTGTCACCATTGGGATAGGATGGCACTTTCAGAGAGTAGATCTCATTCCAGTAATTTGCATTCAATGTTTATATTCTGCGACATCCTCAATTGCAGTTACATTGTACCTTGCTCATCTGGTGGATATGGTATCGAGTCCAATAGTGTCAGGGCCTTCAGTATCTTCTCCACATCCTGAAGGAACTTCAATTGCAACCTCTTCATGTGGCATCTGATCAATAGCTGTTGAAGGATACTGTTCCTCATCCATCTCTCCCTAGTGCTATAGGCAAAGTGATGGTGATGCCTACTATGCATGGATTCCTTTGTCCCAATTCCAATGAATCCATGTGGGGAACATCAAAAACAAAACATTTTCATAGTATTGTGAACAATCAGCATTTGCATCGTACATGAGCAGTGGTTTTTGCATAATGCACCATGCAGTGGGACATGAAGGACTCTGACAGGTAAGGTGAGAGAATATCAGTACATGGATCTCTGTCCTAGGTGACCGTATTCCAATTTATGTAGCACAAGCCATACTGTGTAAATACAGCAGGACATTGTAAATAAAGTACGATTAATGATACCCTTGTCCCCACCCCTCAACCTGACATTACCCAAGAAAGGAGAAAGTGAGGACTGCAGACGCTGGAGATCAGAGCTGAAAATGTGTTGCTGGAAAAGCGCAGCAGGTCAGGCAGCATCCAAGGAACAGGAGAATCGACGTTTCGGGCATCAGCCCTTCTTCAGGATTCCCGAAACGTCAATTCTCCTGTTCCTTGGATGCTGCCTGACCTGCTGCGCTTTTCCAGCAGCACATTTTCAGCTCATTACCCAAGAAAGGCAGGATTGCATGTTGGCAAATATTTAAAGTTCAAGGTGAGTGGACATCAGCTCCATCCTCTTGGGCAACCTCCAAAATCTTACATTGTCTTTGCAAATTGTGTCATGGGTGAGACTTAAATTCACCAGTGAGTAATTATGCTTTGCAGAGATGATAAGATCAAACTGAAATGATCAATGACTAATTGAGTCTAACTTCAGTGGTAAGGAAACTATTGGGGAAAATCATGAATTAATTAATGTCCATTTGAGAGGCAAGTTTGATCAAGGATACTCAGCATGGCATTATCTGCGGGAAGTCATGCCTAACAAATCTAATAGAACTTCTCAAGGAGGTGACCAAGTGTTTTGATGAAGGTAAGGCAGTTTTTGCAGTTTATATGGATTTCAGCAACGACTTTGACAAGGTCCCATATGGGGAACTGAAAAAAGAAGGTAAAAGCTCATGGGATTCAGGGCAACTTTGCAAGATGGATCCAAAATTGGCTCAGTGATAAGTGACACAAAGTAGTGATAGGAGGTTGTGTGTATGACTGGAGCCCGGTGTGCAGTGACGAACCACAAGGATCAGAGTGGGGTCCCTTTTTATTTATTCATGGAATGAAGACTTTGCTGACTAGGTCAGTATTTGTACCTTGCTCATCTGGTGGATATGGTATTGAGCCCAATTGTGTCAGGGCCTTCAGTATCTTCTCCACATCCTGAAGGAACTTCAATTGCAACTTCTTCATGCAACTGCAAATGAGGATGTCGCAGAATATAAACATTGAATGCAAATTACTGGAATGGGATCTACTATCTGAAAGTGCCATCCTATCCCAAGGGTGACAGTCGTGTTTAATTTTAATGCAACTGGCTGCATCCCAGTATCAACTGGGGGCCTGTATGAAATCTTACAATGCTCATCCCTAACTTCCCAGAGGGCATTTAAGAGTCAACTACAGTGCTGTGGGTCTGGAGTCACATTTAGGCCAGACCTGGTGAGGATAACAGTTTCCTTCACTAAAGGACATTAGTGAACCAGATGAGATTTCCAGGTGAAAGTGAGTACTGCAGATGCTGGTGATTAGAGTCAAAATTAGAGTGGTGCTGGAAAAGCACAGCAGGTCAGGCAGCATCCAAGGAGCAAGAAAATCAATGTTTTGGGCAAAACATTGATGTAGATGAGAACGCGGAGGGGAATAATAAGTAAGTTTGGGAATGACACAAAGATTGGCCAGGTGGTTGACAGTGAGAAGGAAGGTCTTAGGTTACTGGAAAATGTAAGTGATTGGCCAGATGGACAGATCAGTGGCAGATAGAGTTTAAATCTGATATGTGTGAAGTGATGCACTTCAGACAAGGGAGTACTCAATAAATGGCAAGAGATGAAGTACTCCAAGAAACATAGCGACCTTAGGGTGCTTGGCTATAGATCCCTGAAGCTGGCAGGACAAGTTATTAGAGTAGTTAAGGTATATGGAATTCTTGCCTTTGTCAGACATGACATAGGTTATGGAGGCCATGTTGGAGTTGTACAGAACTTTGGTGAGGCCACAGCTGGAGTACAATATGCAGTTCTGGTCACCACAATATAGGAGTGATGTGATTGTACTTGATGGGTGACTGAAAAGATTCATCAAGATGACCAGAATCACAAGCATTTTGGCTCTGACGAGAGGCTGGATAAACTTGAGTTGTTTTCTTTGGAACAGAGAAGGTTCAGGGCAGTCTGACAGCGGTGTATAATATTTTAAAGGGCATGGACAAAGTGATTAGAAAGCAGCTGTGGACCATGATTTGGGATCAATCACAAAAGGGACATCATTTAAAAGTGAAAGGCAAGAGATTTAGAGGGGAATTTTTGATAACATTTTATTGCACAGAGGGCTGCGAGGGTCTGGAATGCACTGCCTGGGAAAGTAGTTAATGTGGAAGACTTCGTAACCTTCAAAAAGATGGGATCTTGAAGTGTCATAACATTGAATTCTATAGGCCGAGTACAGGAAAATGGGAGTAGGGTACGTGATAGCATATGTTTGGCGGTATGGACTTGCTGGGCTGAAGGGCCTCTTCTGTGAGTCTATAATTCTATGAAAGTCATGCTCATATTTACTTGCGACCAGGATCCCATGTAGTTGGACACTGTAGTTGATGCAGTGGAGAAAGCTTATCCTGTAGTGGAGCCTGTGACTTTGCTGTTTTGGGTGGATAGTGCTGGGAACACTTGTAGCTGGAGGGCACAGACATCTGACAGTGTGCTGGCGAGATACAGACTCATCCTCCTCGGCTTGAAACTGCACAGAGTTGGCTATTTCTGGAGCAATTCTTTCCACACTGCCACAGTGAATGGCAGCACCTAGTTTGTTTTAATTGAGCTGGAGCACAGCTGAGGTTTAGTTAATGCACTGGCTGAGAAAAAACCCATAAAGTCCCGGCTGTTGTGAGTACTTCCACCACTGGCTAGTGCATAGCGGTGTGTGTATGTGCATGTGGTGCCATAGAGGAATGATGCATACATAATAAAGTGAGCAGTGGAGAATTACACCATCAAACCCACTGGAGCTCATCTTCCTTTTTCTTTCCTTTTTTCCCTCTTGCTGCAGGTTTTCTTCCCCCTCCCCACCTTCTTAAAGTTCCCAACCTGGAGAGAATGGAGAACAGAGTCTAAGACCAGCCCAGTATTAGACTGAGGAGTGGAGTCGCGGCTAGAATGGGAGCAGAGCGAGCACGGTCCGAGCTGGGAGGTGGGTCTCTGCTGGAATGGGAGCAGAGCGAGCACAGGCCAAGCTGGGAGAGGAGTCTCTGCTGGAATGGGAGCAGAGGGAGCACGAGCTGAGCTGGGAGCTGGATCTCTGCTAGAACAGGAGCAGAGTGAGCACGGGCCAAGCTGGGAACTGGGTCTCTGCTGGAATGGGAGCAGAGCGAGCATGGTCCAAGCTGGGAGAGGGGTCTCTGTTGGATCAGGAGCAGAGTGAGCACGGACCGAGCTGGGAGCTGGGTCTCTGTTAGAACAGGAGCAGAGTGAGCATGGACCAAGCTGGGAACGGGTCACTGCCGGAGCAGGAGCAGAAGGAGCAAGGGCTGAGCTGGAGCTGGGTCACTGCCAGCCCTCAGAGCAGGTGGAGAGTGAGCCCAGCCCAGCCAGAGGGATGAGTCCTGGATGATGGCCAATACATGGAGGCACTGTGACCTTGTGTTCTAAATCCCAGAGGGCATGGACTCAGTGAGAAAGGACTATAAATTGGGTACTTTAAAGATACCTTTTATTATCATTCTGGATGTTTTAAACTCTGTATTCCCATGCTAGTTTTTTTACTATTTGGACAACACTTAAAGTATCTGTACCTAGGTACCCTGTACCTCGATGGCGCGGAGAGATGACATCACAAACTTTACACTGCAATCATTCGAGTGCACATAACAATAAAGACTATCCTAAAGGCTATTCTAATCTAGCGAAAACTTTGTATTATTTCAGCATTAGGTATTAAACCTCAAGTATTCAGGAATCTTGGAGTTGTGTCTGAAGGTTCTTTTTTCTACCGCACATACTCATGCAAATATAATTCTGTGGAGGATTTTTTTCCATTACTTTGAGGTCCTGTCAATAGTGGGAGAAGGTGAGGTTTGCAATGTCAATAGTGTTCACCCAAGCTTGATTTCTTTTAAATTCATCTTGATAAAATCACACTTTACAATCAACAGAGGATATGTGACTTCATGCAAGATTGGAGTTTGAGCTCTTCACAAAAAAACAGAATTTTCTGTCATAATAACATTGAGAGTGTTAATGCTCCAATTTGTTGCTGAGTATCTACACATGTATAGTTAAATACAACAATCCGATGCTGTTATCATACATACCTTCATTTTTTGCAGTCTGCACTGATAAAAAAATCAGCAGAGGATCATTGATCTGGCATGAACTTAAACTATTACCATCTGTTCTCACTGGGAAGATCAAAAAAGTTGTGTTCAACCAGGTGTAATTGGAGTTCTTAATGATATATAATTACTGAATAACTTCCATGATCCTAAAAAGCAATTTTATTGGGGACCTAATACCATTACCTCAGAAGAAACTTTAAATTTTGCAAATTTAACAAAAAATAAAATTTAATGTTGAGTACTTAGGGGAGTGAATGACATAGGCTAAGTCTTCTGAGCGAAGGCGAAACAGGTTGGGACTTTATTTACTGGAGTTTAGAAAAATGAGAAGGGATCTCATTGAAACATTTTGGGTTCTTAAGGGGCTTGACAAGGTAAATGCTGAGAGGGTGTTTCTTCTCACAGGACAATCTAGGACCAGAGGTCATCGTCCCAGGATAAAGTGGTACCAATTGGAGACTGAGATGAGGAGGCATTTCTTCTCATTGAGGGTTGTGATTCTTTGGAATTCCTTGCCATAAAAAATTGTGGGGATAGAGTTCTTGCATATGTTTAAGGCTGAGATAGATCAACTATTGATCAGTCAAGGAATCAATGATTATGAGGAATATGCAGGGAAGTGCATATGAGGAATATCAGATCAGTCACGGTCCAATTAAATAGGGGAGTGGACTCAAGGGGCTGAATGGTCTTCTCCTGTTCTAATTTCTTATGGTCTTATTACTTTGTTGCTAGGGGCTGAGGGCTTCTGATTTGCCACAAGAACAGTTTTAGGTAGCCAATGCAAAGATGCTGTCTTCAATGGGAATGATGAGCCAAATATTAGGCTCCCCTCCACATACCCTAGTTCTTTTGGTCCTGCTATGGGCCATTTTTCTCATGAAATAAAAGAAAAGGAGGGAGTGAGTTATTTGAAGGTCATTGGCACAGCTGTTAATGTTGATAGAGATGGACTAAAGTTGGTGATGTGTGAGTGAGTGAGTAAGCAATATGGAAGGCATGCAGACTTAGTAGTGTTGAGGGTATAGAATGAGTGAGAATAAGTGAGAGAAGGTGTTGTATGCAATGGTGAGTGGCAGGGACTTTTTCTGAACGGCAGACATTTTCTGACTAGTGGGATACCACAGGGATTAGTACTGGAACCCCAGCTATTCACAATGTGTGCTAACGATTCAGATGAGGGCAGTAAATGTAATATCTCAAAATTTGCAGATAAGAAGCTGAGTGGAAGGATGAATTGTGAAAGAGAGTGCAGAGATATTGCAGAGTGATTTAGACAGGCAGAGTGAGTGGGCAAATGCATGGCAGATGCAGTCGAATGTGGATATATGTGAGGTTATCCACTTTGGTAGCAAAAATACAGGGGATTATTCTTTAAATGGCTGTAAATTAAGAGAGAGGAGTGTTTCTCAAGATCTGTGTGTCTTTGTGGACCAGTCACTGAAAGTTAGACATAGATGCAACAGGCAGTAAGGAAGGCAAACTGCATGTTGGCCTTCATAGAGAGAGGATTTGAGCTGAGGAAAAAGGATGTCATGGTGCAATTATACAGGGCACCAGTGAGGCCACACCAGGATATTGCATGCAGTTTTGGTCTCCTTATCTGAGGAAGCATCTCCTTGCTATCAAGGGAGTACAGAGTACAGAGGAAGTACAATTAATGAATTGATTCCTGGGATGTCAAGTTGAATACATGAGGGGAGATTGGGTCTGTTAGGATTATATTCAGTGGAGTTTAGAAGAATGAGGTGCAAGCTCATAGAGATCTAAAACTTTCTAACAGGACGAAATAGGCAGGAGGGGTTTTCCAGAGTCCAGAACCATAGGTCAATGTTTAAGGCTAGGAATAAACCTTTTAGAACTTAGATGAGGGGAAATTTCCTCATCTAGAGAGTGCTGAGCCTGTGAAATTCATTACCCACAAGAAATAGTTGAGGCCAAAACATCATGTGTTTTAAAAGAAGAAGACAGATATGTAAGATCAAGGAATCAGCGAGTCATGAGTTAATGGAATGCTCTGCCAGTAGCAGTGGTGGACGCTCCCTCTTTATTGGCAATTAAACGGGCATTGGTTAGGCACATGGAGGATAGTGGGCTAGTGTAGGTTAGGTGGGCTTGGATCGGCGCAACATCGAGGGCCAAAGGGCCTGTACTGCGCTGTATTTTTCTATGTTTTATGTTCTATGAATCAAAGTTAGTGGGGGGAGGGGGGAGAGTGTATAAGAGTATTGAGCTCAATGATTATCCATGATCATTCTGAATAGCAGAGCAGCTTGAGGGGCAAATGCCCTGTTCCCGTGCCAGTCTTCTACATTTCTATGTTTCTAAGGCAAAGGGGAATTACATGATTGTCTACCGAGGCCATTCTCAACATCATGAGCAATTTACTGCATTTCAAACAACATTCCAAGCTGATTTAGCCATTCATTTTAAATTATATTTTACTCCTAATTACATTCATATTTCAGATTTCTGATTACCTATAGTGTGGAAACAAGCCCTTAGGCCCAACATGTCCACACCACCCTCCGAAGGGGAACCCACCCAGATCCACCTCGTTCGGACTAATACATTTATATATTCCAATTTTTATTTTGCTTCCTGTGCAATAATTTAAGAATGCATTGTGCTTCTTGCTTTTTACTTTCTGCCTTGCCATCTGTGAGAATTCTTCAACCTAATTTGTTGATGTGATTTGTTTATGGTCCAAACAGATTCCCTATGAAGGGCATCAAACTTAAAATAAAGGAGGAAGTCTGTGTTTTGGACTTAAACTTTGTGGACAGATTTTTTTTTTCCCCAGAAAACAATGATCTCAGAATTCAGGCTATTATCCTTTAACATATGTTAGAGTTGATAATTCACCATGAATACCAGAATCAGATCAATTAAAATTTATTAACTTCCACACTTGTTTCTAATGTGCAATAGTTTTCAAATAACACTAGTGAACTTTATAAACGGTGCCATTTCCCTGAGTATGCATCATAGAGTTTTGGTTTTTAAAATACCATATATACTTCTGTATAGGTCAATCTCATGTACAAGCCAACTCCCTATTTAGACCAAAAGATCTTGTACTTTCTACGTATCGCATGTATAAGTCAAGCCGACTATATCGTATTGCAAACCTCTTACAAAGGAAACTGCATGTTCCCCTTAATCCACTTAAATAAAATTACATTAATTCAGTCATACCAGTAGCTCTACTCATTGGTCTTTGTTTACTGTATTGCGTCTGTATTCATCCATTCATAACTCTACTGACTGCACTTGGTTTACTACAGCACATTTTGATTCATTCATTCATTCAGACCAGTACTTACTCTATCGGTACTTATCGCTCTTTGTTCACTATACATGCAAATGTTAATATAATTAAAAAGTGAATCATTTTAATTGTGCCATTATAGCTGAACAGAAGTGAGACATATTAGCTACATACTGGAATATCTTTAATTCTTTGACAAATGTGTTAATGTTGCTGAGGTTCGATATATACAAGAATAAATGGGAGGGAAACAAAAGAATTTGGCGTGAAAGTTCAAGAGGCTTACACATTCAGAATTTAATAAATATTTCATTTGAAGTGTGCCATAATACCAGGCCATGACAATGTTGAACACTGTGATTTTGCAGGATTTCAATGAATCTTTGAATGTTAAATTTGCGTACTGATCTCTTGCTTTTATCCAGTAATTACCTTTATCGTAATTTATCATGTTTTTCTTCAGTACCGGGATTGTGTGATCAAATTGACTTTTGCGAATAATATGGTATTTTGAACTGCAGCATGAATTTCAGCCCCTCCAAACTTGTGCCCATGTCCCTCCAAACTTGTGCCCATGTATAATTTGGCCCTCTAAATTGAACCTTTTAAAATAGTCTTTAAAATTCGACCTATACATGAGTATATACGGTATCATTCTTCAGTTGAATTGAATGAATTTCAAAAACTTTAACAAACACTGGCATAAAAATCCAAGTTGAAAAGTTGTCCACATTATAAATCAACTGTGAATTTAGTAGAATTTCAGCAATGTTAATGAGAACCCACAGCACCGACAGAGAGGATTTTATTCTGCAGTTCAGAAGCATCCAGGAATGAGATTATTATGCATGCCCATTGTTGTGACTGTGGTGTTATTTTTGGTATTGTGCTTGCATTACATCTGAAGTGTAAAACGTTATATCCCTCATTGAACCTAAAGGGAAGGGGAGTATAATGTTCCAATTATAGCACTGCCATTTCTCACAGGAGTGAAATACATGTGCATAATGAACATTAGGAGGAACAGAACAGAGAATCATATGTTAGACTTCTAGAATATTGCTGCACTGGTTCTCCAGGGGCAAAATTGGTCTCTGCCCTTAATGAGAAATCACTTCATGGTGAATCAGCAGCCTAGTTTATACCATATGTGGTTTTCTATTGGAAAGGTAAAGGATATTAGGGATGGTGTGAAACCATCAATTGAATTACTATTAGCAAACTTCACAATATTGGTTTTGTACTGCTTTCAACTCCATTGCATCTATTTTCAAGTCCATGCAATTCTGTAAAATGTTGCCATTCGTATCCATCACTCGTGAAGAAAGTAATACAGCCTTATTGAGGTGATACATGTTGTTGATTAAACCTTTGCCCTTACTTGTCTATTTTCTCCAATAAGCAGACAAAAGGATAATAAAACATCAGGTCACAGGCTTTAAAACTGTCATGTGTGACAGATGGTACCAACAGCGACCTGTTTCCCTAACGTGCTTTTGCACATTTCTCAGGAGATATGGCACTGATATCAACAGAGGCCACTTTTAACTTGTCAGAAAGTACTTGAGTTGCACTACATGAAGGTTGGCAAATTTTCAACTGCAATGGTTTACCTTTTAAACCAGCTTGGAGTTTAAACAAAAAACTGTACTACATGCGTAAAGCAGAATGATTAATGATACACATTCACTTTAGATTACTCATGATAGTCACCATTATACATTTAGGGAGAAACAGGCCTGGAATTATCCTTCAGGGCTTTTATTACAGTGAATAGAAAATCTATTTTTAACATTTACACAGAAAGAAAAGCAGTTGATCAATTTGTGGGTTGGCTCTTGAAATAACAACAATGGTGGATTCAAACTGGAAATGCTCAAGAGGCCGGATTTACAGTAAGCAAGACTTCTACAAGTAAAAATAGGGCCATGGGTCATGTTGTAGAACAGCGAGACCTCAGGATTCAAGTACATAATTCTTTGAAGTTTGCATCACATGTAGATAGAGTGGTTAAGAAGGCATTTAACATACTTGCCTTCATTGCTCAGACATTTGAGTACAGGAGTTGGGACACTGTGGTAAAAACAATGACTGCAGATGCTGAAAACCAAATACTGGATTAGTGGTGCTGGAAGAGCACAGCAGTTCAGGCAGCATCCAACGAGCAGCGAAATCACTGTGTTGAGGTTATATCGGACGTTAATGAGGCCTCTTCTGGAAGACTGTATCCTGTTCTAGTCTCCAGAAAGGGTATTGTTACAGGAAGGGTATTATTAAACAGGAGAGATTTCAGAAGAGATTTACCAGAATGCTTTCAGGAATGAGGGCTTGAGTAATAAGGAGAGGCTGGGACTTTTATCACAGGAACATAGGATGTTGACAGGTGACCTCATAGAGGTTAATAAAATCATGAGAGGTGTAGATAAGATGAATGGTGTCTTTTCCCTATGGTAAGCAATTTCAAAACTAAGGGGCATACTTTTAAGGTGAGAGGAGAAAGATTTGAAAAAGACATGAGGAGCAATTTTATTACACAGACTGTGGTTCATGTGTGGAATGAACTTCCAAAGGAAGTAGTGGATGCAGGTACAATTACGACAGTTAAAAGACATTTGGATAAGAACTTGAATAAGAAATGTTTGGAGGGAAATGCGCCATGGGCAGGCAGGTGGGATTATAGTCGGCATGGACTGGTTTCCCGAAAGGTCTGTTTCTGTGCCGTATGACTCTGTGAAGCTCTGTCAGGGAGTTCTAGGCTCTGGGTAATTTCAGAGTTATGGATGGGTGAGATCATGGAGCATTTCAAAACAAGAATGAAAATTTTAAAATCAAACTGTTGTTTAACCATGAGCCACATATGTCAGTGGGCACAAGTATAATAAGTCCAAGTTAAGGCATATGCAAGAGAGTTTTTGATAAGCAGAAATTTACAGAGGATCGACTGTGGGAGACAAGTCAGGAGTGTATTGGAATGATCTAGTGTAGGGTGGGTAACGATGGTTTGAATGAGGATTTCAGCAGCTCATAAGCGGAGATGCAAAGTCAAGTGATGTAAGGAAGTGGAACTAGCTGGTTTTAGTGATGGCATGAACATGAGGTCAGATTGATCAAAGTAAGGGAAGTTCTAATGCATATATACTCCAGATCACAAAATCAATTCAGTAATAAATTAATGAAACATGATCCTGATCTTCAATGCAAATATGAACACTGAACAGTTGATTTGACATTTATCAGAGGGTCAATAGTGTGTGAAAATGCCATCTAGCCTTCTGGTTAAAGATTCCAATCTGCCAGATAATAGCACACATCAAAAATTAATTTATATCAGAGACAAGAACAGAAATTGCTGGAATAGTTCAGCAGGTCTGGTAGCATCTGTGAAAAGAAATCAGAGTTAACATTTTGGGTTGAGTGACCCTTTCTCATACCCTTCCTAATTTGGGTGTTTGATCAAATCTGACGTGTAAATAAAGATCTCCATCCTGGATAGTATGAATGATTGGGATGCACACTTTGACTCCATCTCTGGCTTAGTTTATAGTTATTCAGTTTCCTCTGAATAATTATGGATCCATTTTAAGTGTGTTAGCAGCTGGAGTAACTCAAGTTTGGGGAAGTAACACAACAGAGAAAGAAAGAATACAATGGGTTACCAGTAAAGTGAATGCTCACAAGGCTGTATCTATGACCAAATAGCTGCAGAGCATTCAAAGTTTGGGAGAAGATTTGTAGCTCGGGTGCTCGTTGTTGTGGTTCTGTTCGCCGAGCTGAGAATTTGTGTTGCAAACGTTTCTTCTCCTGTCTAGGTGACATCCTCAGTGCTTGGGAGCCTCCTGTAAAGCACTTCTGTTTCCTCTGGCATTTATAGTGGCTTGTCTCTGCCCCTTCCGGTTGTCAGTTCCAGCTGTCCGCTGTAGTGGCCGGTACATTGGGCCAGGTCGATGTGCTTGTTGATAGAATCTGTGGATGAGTGCCATGCCTCTAGGAATTCCCTGGCTGTTCTCTGTTTGGCTTGTCCTATGATAGTAGTGTTGTCCCAGTCGAATTCATGTTGCTTGTCATCTGTGTGTGTGGCTACTAGGGATAGCTGGTCGTGTCGTTTCGTGGCTAGTTGGTGTTCATGGATGCGGATCGTTAGCTGTCTTCCTGTTTGTCCTATGTAGTGTTTTGTGCAGTCCTTGCATGAGATTTTGTACACTACATTGGTTTTGCTCATGCTGGGTATCGGGTCCTTCGTTCTGGTGAGTTGTTGTCTGAGAGTGACTATTGGTTTGTGTGCTGTTATGAGTCCTAGTGGTCGCAGTAGTCTGGCTGTCAGTTCGGAAATGCTCTTGATGTATGGTAGTGTGGCTAGTCCTTTGGGTTACGGCATGTCCTCATTCCGTTGTCTCTTCCTTAGGCATCTGTTGATGAAATTGCGCGGGTATCTGTTTTTGGCGAATACATTGTATAGGTGTTCTTCTTCCTCTTTTTGCAGTTCTGGTGTGCTGCAGTGTGTTGTGGCCCTTTTGAACAGTGTCTTGGTGCAACTTCGTTTGTGTGTGTTGGGGTGGTTGCTTTCGTAGTTTAGGACTTGGTCTATGTGTGTGGCTTTCCTGTATAAGCTGCAGAGCGTAGCAGTCAATGAAATATCTTCTGTGCAGTCAAAGAGTTTTATTAATGCTGCATTCAGACTGAGGGAAAGATGTGCATCTGTAATTGAGAAATGAAAAAAGATTGTCAAATTTTGCTCAGGAGGATATATGTACTTTATACCCAAGCTATAATAGAGGATTGAGGCAAAATGCAGCAAGAATAGAACTAATTTATTTTCTCTCAACAAAATACCTGATGGGGGCAAATAAGGAGGTTCAAGCAGATAATAATGACAAAAGCCATTCTCTCCATGTTCTACATTTGTGTTATTTGTTCACCAAGTGTCGGACTCACTAGCTAGCCCAGCATTTATTGTATTAACCTAATTACAATTGAAAAGTCTGCAGTGAGCTGCCTTCTTGAACTGTTTCATATGTATATTGAAAAGGTTGGACCTTAAGCACAGAGGTGAGCGACTGTTCCTGACATCAAAGCTGCATTTATTAGAATTGGGAATCAAGGAACCCCAGGACAACTGTAGTCAAAGGAAACTGTGCATTGGTTGGAATCTTGCCTCACACAAAAGCGAGCTGATTGTGGTTATTGGAAGTAAAGATTTTAAAGAGACCCGAGCGGTAATTTATTCACACAGAGGGTGGTTTGTGTGTGGAATGAATGAAGATGCAGGTACTGTTAAATATTAAAAGACATATGAATAGGTACATGAATAGAAAAACTTGGACAGATATGGCAAAAGTGAGGACTGCATATGCTGGAGATCAGAGTCAAGCCTAGAGTGGTGCTGGAAAAGCACAGCAGGTCAGGCAGCATCCAAGGAGCAGGAAAATTGACATTTTGGACAAAAGCCCTTCATCAGGCTTTTCGAGCACCACTCAAATCTTAGACAGATATGGACCAAACGCAGGCAAATGAGAGTAGTTTACTTTGGGAAACATGGCATGGACAAGTTGGATCAAACAGTCTGTTTCCACACTGTATGACTCTATGATCCTATCCCTTCCTCAAGGAAAGGGATGACTAGCCTAATGTCAAATTCCCTTTGAGCCCTTGCTGTTCTAATTTGGGGTAATATCTCCCTGGAAAATGTCTGAAGTTAATCATTTTAAATTTTGGTTGTAGTTTTATCAGTCTTCATTACATGGCATTATGTTTTAGTTCTTAAGAAAATGTGGCGAGATCTCTCACATGAAAGTGGTCTGTTCAAAGTCCATGCAGGATTCACAATATGGGAGGTTGGGATGGGTGAGAGCGAGTTAGCAAAGATGTTGCATGCAACATTGAGTGTGGCAGAGCATTAGCCTTGGTGGGAGTGTTGCGATACTGTCACTTTAAAAAGCTTATTTTGTCCTGGGTTTTTTTGAAAGAGGTTAAAAAGGCAGAGGTGCCGAAGCTCTTGGATGACTTTAAGTTTATTTTTAGCAGTTGAACAATGGAAAGCAAGTGGCTGATTCTCCCAGTTCAGATTTTTTTTTTCTCTCTAGTTTGTTTTAGCTGTAGCAGTCTGGTAAGATGTGTGAGTACCAGAAGGGTTGCAGCTTCAGTAAATGATTCCTAACTGATTTTTTCTGAAATCTCTCTCTGGATGCTATTCCCTCCTGCTGTAAGAATCTGTGTTTGAATTTACCTTTTTGCCAAGGGGCTGTCTCTATGGAATATTGCTATATTGGAACTGTTAATTAGTTAATTACAGTAGTGAGTATTCGGTTAAGTTTTCCAATAGTTAAGTTATTCTAAATTCCATTTTCTTTTATTTGTGCTTTAACTGTAATGTTTAAATAAATTGTGTTTTACATAAAGCTGAGTGGTTTGACCAGCTGCATCACACCTGCAATATTCACTTCACATCTGACTTTAAAACAAAAAAAAGTTAGGCTCTAGGCTACCTTCTTAAAATATTTTGAGGCCTGGTCCATAACAGGATAGAGTGAGTGCGAGGTAGCAGACAGAAGGTGGTGACACTTACCTGTAGCAGAATTGAGAAGATGTTTGACCTTCTTTCAATATGGCTGTGCAGTCTTCTGAACTGTTAGCGTGGATGAAATGATATCAGTCCGAGCCCAGAGTGCCTGACGTTCAGCGGCTGTGTGTACCCCACGAACACTGGGCGTGAACCAGGGGCCCGAGTGCAAGGTGGGGGGTGGGGGGGGGGGTGGGGGGTGCGTGAACTCAGACCTAACCGCGCCTGATCCTGCAGAGGCCAACACCTCGGGACCGCGAAGTCAATGGGCAGAGCGTGTAACTGTCGCTTGGCCCAGAGGGTCCACGTCTTGGGCTGGTTTGGAGGACTTCCCTTCTTGTAGCGCGCGTAGACCTCACAGCCTCTACCGCGTACGCAAGGAAGGCGCAAAAACCGGGCTCAACGTACAATGGGGTCCCCTATCTCTCACTGCAGAGGTCAACCAGGAAGGCTTGTTTGGTCGGTTTTTAAACAGGGGAGTCAATCTGTCGGGATCTCGTACCTAAAGTCGTCGGTCCAAGGATAGTCTGTCAGTCACAGTAGCACATTAACAATAAACGACAATAACAATAATCACGCATACATTTACTAGTGTTCCGCGACCCCAATCGCCCACCTGCAAAGGATCACTCACACACACACACACACACACACACACACTTTTAAAGAGTACTCTACCGTTACATAACTGCCGGACTCACTCTGTTCACAGGTTCAGATAAAGTCCCTTGCGGGGCACTGGGAGACTTTTACACGAGAAGTAAAAGAGTAAAGATACTCACCCAGTGCTGTCGCAGGGATGCAGCAGCCATCGTCATCCTGGACGAGCCCCCAATTGTTAGCGCAGATGAAATGATATCAGTCCGAGCCCAGAGTGCGGTTCAACAATCGGTAACGTTTATTGATACAGTAACACCGGTGGAGACCAACCGAGGTCCGAATCTTGGCTGTTCTGCTGTTCCCATGCGCTGCTACACATTAAATACCTTTCTTTGTCAGGATGTGAGGATTTTGAGTATGAATAGGATGATAGTTCCCCATCATCGCTGGAGTAGGTGCAAATGGTGGGTTTCCTGCCGTCCCAGGAGAGTTGCAGTGTACACACAATAGGGTGCTAATTGGATTATGTAAACGGATCCGGGTACTATCTGCCTGTCTCTCTCTGTGAGGGCTGGAGGCTAGCACCCCCCTTTATTCCCTTGGGGTGCTGGTGTGTATTAGTCTGTTCGTTCCTGTCTGGTGGATGCCTGTCCTTTGTGTCAGGATGGTTCTGTATTGATGAATATGGGTGTGTTTCAGTCAGTCTCTTGATTTGATTAGGAGATGGGTCTCCATATTAATTAGCTCCGGAGTTTCGGTCTATGAGTCATGGTTAGTGTCTGGCCTAGTGTAGATTTGATCCGTCCTCTGGCTCGCATCTCCCGGTCACGTGGGCGGACCGGCAGCTGCTGGGTTTGTGGGTTTAAGCTGCGGCTGCCGTTTAAAACACAAAATGAATTCCTATGGTTTTACTGATGTAGGCATAGTCCCGTGGCAAATGCAGGGTGGCTCTGATGCCCGCTTGCAGAACTATGGAGGTCAAACTGCCCCCGGTGGTGACCTTGGCCCAGACTGGCAGGGTCAGATGGCAATGACCTCCTCTGCCAATACTATGGGATATGGATGTCCTTCCTTTGATTTAGATTTAGGTTTTATTGTTGAGATCAAGAATGCAGGAATACAGTGAAAGTCACCATTCTCTATCACTATCTTAATCTATAAAAGACAGAATTAAAAACAGAAGCAGAAACAAAAGAAACGGCCAAAAGAAATGGATACACCCAGCTCACTCCCTCACCTCCGCCTAGAGTCCTCACTGCCGGAAAAACAAAGCCACAAAATCCGTCCCCCAATCTGTGAACACTCAGGTGCCTCGAGTTCCCACATGCCACTGCAGCTGGAATGTCACTGCTTCCGCTGTCAGGTAGCCAAGCCTAGCCATGTCCTGGAGCCACCACCACTGTGTCACCAGCAAGCATGCAGGTACAGCAGGCACTGAAGAAAGCTAACGACATGTGGCCTTCATAACAAGAGGAATTGAGTATAGGAGCAAAGAGGTCCTTCTGCAGCTGTACATGGCCCTGGTGAGACCAGACCTGGAATATTGTGTGCAGTTTTGGTCTCCAAATTTGAGGAAGGACATTCTGGCTATTGAGGGAGTGCAGCATAGGTTCACGAGATCAATTCCCATAATAGCGGGACTATCATATATTGAAAGATTGGAGCGTCTGGGCTTGTCTACACTTGAGTTTAGAAGGATGAGAGGGGATCTGATTGAGACGTATAAGATTATTAAAGGATTGGACACTCTGGAGGCAGGAAGCATGTTTCCTCTGATGGGTGAATACAGAACCAGAGCACACAATTTAAAAATAAGGGGTTGACCATTTAGAACAGAGTTGAGGAGAAACTTATTCACCCAGAGAGTGGTGGATATGTGGAATGCTCTGTCCCAGAAGGCAGTGGCAGCCAAGTCTCTGGATACTTTCAAGAAAGAGATGGATAGAGCTCTTAACGATAGTGGAATCAAGGGTAATGGGGATAAGCAAGAACAGGATACTGATTGTGAATGATCAGCCATGATCATAATGAATGGTGGTGCTGGCTCGAAGGGCCAAATGGACTACTCTTGCAGCTATTGTCTATTCTCTATTGTCTATTGTCTATTGTCTATTGTCATTTGTCGGCACCACTCCACTGATCAAGCCATCCAGGTCCCTATCCACGGGGCACCCATGTTTTCTTGTCTGCCATGTCTGGGGGGAACAGTGACAAACTATGCAGCACAACTACACATTGCCAGCACTTGTGTGTGTGACATTTGAAATATGATGCAGATGCCAGTAGAACCAGTCCATTCTGAGATATATATATCTACCGGCAAGTTCTTCCAGCTACAGGGAGTGGTGGAATCAGGCAAACATCAGCACACATGGATACCATGGGGATAGAGCAGGTAGGTAATGAGTTAGATTTGGGATGAAATAGCAGGAAAATTCTCTCAGCATCACAGAGAGAAACTGTCTATGAAACTCAACAAAATTAAAACTTAGCCAAAATATTATTAAGATTGATAGTTAACTACCATTATGCTTACATAAATCTTTTAAAGCATTTCAAAATACTTAAAGGTAATCTTTCATCCATCAATACTTTTGGCCCAAACTGTTAGCAAACAAGGTGCTAAGTGGAGCATATTATCATTCGGTTACAACTCTATGATTTATCACATGTAGAATAATTCCAGTTTAAAATCTGCCTAAACTTACGTTGCTAAACAAAGTTGCATTTCAGCAATAAATTAATGCATGAGCAAAGCTAAAGTTGACAGTGATATGCTGTTGAAACAACTTTAGAGTTCACTCCACAAGATCTATAATTGAAGATAATTCATCTGTCACCAATAACAACTCATTCCCGGTTCAAATGTCCACTAATTAATTCAATTATCATTACAAGCTTAATAGCCAAGACTTTGTAAATTAGTAAGCATTATTTTTTTTAAAGAAAAAAACATACTGCACATATCTTGTGATGACAACATCAGTTCTAACCATCATTTAAGATTTTTTAAAAGTAGTTTAAAGTTTTCGTGCTTTAAAATTCAAATTATTAATTTCATTTTTGTACATTTGATCCTTTTCTTGTGCAATATATATTCAGATATATATTAGTTTTTTTTAAATGGAAAATATAAATATTTATTTTTAAGTAGAGCAGTCAGCAGCAGCTTACATTAACTGTATTGTGGTTAACTGAATTTATGAATGATACTTGGGTTCAAATCTAAGCAATAGTTGCACCGCAAAGACAGTCTTACCAGACTGTGACAAATTGCTAAGTCTGTGTTTTTAGTCTGTGTTAGTGAGACACCCTTTTTTCCATTCTAATTACAAGCAAAAATACATTTGTTTCCAGCTCTATTCTGTATGGATTTGCCTGCATCACATGAGCTGTAATGATTCAAGAGACTCGCCACCACCTTGTCAAGGGCATTTCGGGATAGCAACAATTGCTGACCTTGTCAGTCATGCCTACATCCTGTGACAGAGTGATTGAGTTATATTTGAAGGTGTACAGTAAATTATTATTAATATGTCCAAGGAAATCTGCAATTGACACTTTTCCAACTACTGTCATAACCTTTTATATATTTTTGTCTGAACTCCAGAGTTTCCAACTGGGTCCACAACTAAGACTGCAATATTTGGTCAGACAGGTTCAGTCAGATGGGCTTATTAATGCGTTCTTTTTAAAACTCACTTATGGCTCACCAGCATTTATTGCTCACAAGTGAAGGAATGGCTATATATCTCCATTGGAGGGCCACTTGAAAGTGATGGTGTTCCCATATATCTACTGCTCTTGTCCATCTAGATGGAAGAGGCTGTGGGTTTGAGCATCTTTGGTGAATTTCTGCAGTGGATAGTATACACTTGTAGATAGTATACACTGCTGCTACTGAGTATCAGTGGTGAGGAAGTGGATGCTTGTAAATATCGTACTAATCTAGCAGGCTTCTTTGTCCTGGATGGTGTCGAGCTTCTTGAGTATTGTTGGGGCTGCACTCATCCAGGCAAGTAGGGAGTATTCCATCATATTCCTGACTTGTGCTGTGTAGATGGTGGGCATGCTCTGGGGAATCAGGAGGTGAGTTACTCACCACAGTATTCCGAACCTCTGACCTGCTGTGTGGCCACTGAGTTTATGTGGTGGGTCCAGTTGAGTTTCTGGCCCATAATAACCCCCAGGATGTTGATAATGGGGGATTCAGTGATAGTAACACTACTGAATTTCAATGCATGGTGGTTGGATTATCTCTTATTGGTGATGGCCATAGTTTGACATTTGTGTAGAGTGAATGTTACTTGCCACTTGTCAGCCCAAGCCTGGATATTATCCAGATCTTGCTGCATTTGACCCTGGATTGCTTCAGTATCTGAGGAGTCCCAAGTGGTGCTGAACATTATGCACTCATCGGCGAACATGTCCATTTCTGACCTGATGTTGAGGGAAGGTCATTAATAAAGCAGCTGAAAATGATTGGGCATAGGACACCACCCTGAGGAACCCCTGCAGAGATGTCCTGGAGCTGGGATGAAAGACCTCCGACAATTATGACCATCTTCCTCTGTGTCAGATATGCCTCCAACCACTGGAGAATGCTCCCTGATGCCCTTTGAGTCCATTTTTACTGGGTCTCCTTGATGCCACACTCAGTTGAATGCAGCCTTGATGTCAAGAGCTGTTACTCTCACCTCACCTCTGGAATTCAGCTCTAAAGTCTAAAATAAACCATTTGAAGGAATTGCTGACGAAGGCATTGAAAATCACTACAAAATGCAACATGTGTTGATAAAGGAAGACTTTGTTTAAAGTGAATTCAATAAGTCAAACTCAATGACACAAATTTCCAGTTAGATTGAAGTTGTCAACCATTTCAACTGGACAGAACCCCTAACCCCATAGACCGATGCCTGTGGTGAGTGTCTGTGGGTTCTGCACTGGTGTCTGTGGGTTAACTGAAAATAAACTTATCAGTGTGAGGTTAGACCACATAATCATGGAATGCCGAACAAGCTGTCATGTGAAATTCAAATCTCCCTCTAACAGCATGTGCAAAGGCATTTTTTTATTCACTCTTGGGATGTGGGCATCACCAGCTGGGCAAGCACTTTGGTGTGTTTGAATACAACTGAGTGGCTGACTAAGCCAATTCAGGAGCCAATTAAGCCTCAACCACATTACTGTATAGAGCCACCTGCAACCCAGACCAGGGAAGAACAGCAGTCTCCATTCCTAAATGAAATTAGTGAACTCCGAAGGGTTTTTGACAATGCTTGCACAGTCATCATAAGGCCACTAATTCAGATTTTGTAATAATTGACATCACATTTATTCATCTGCTGTGATGGGATTCAAACCCAGGTCCCTGGAATAGGACCTGAATCTTGAGATTATTATCTAGTGACAAAGCCACTGGGCTATCACCTTCCTTGCAAGCTAAGCTAAAAATGTGATGAAGTTAAAAGGTTTGTGATTCAGAGAAAAGGCAAAATTGATACAGCAAATGGAAAACCAGGTGGTGCAGTGATGAATGTGTTGTTTTTGACATTGTTTGCATTCGTAAGTAAATCAGGCAAACTAGAGATGCATTCAGGTGGGATCAGGCCTCTTTGACTATCATGAAGCTCCTGTTTAACATATCACTGGTTCAATTCATCTGGATTCTGCTGCACCTGTTGAAATAAACCTGTTTGGCATTAATGCATACTCATAACAAATTGACTACAGAATGGATTCATCCTAAACCTGAATCTGTGCCCCTCATGCTACCATGTTTATTGCATAGAATATTATGTAGAAACAGGACACTTGCTGTTGTTTATGATGCACATGAGCCCCTGCCCCACCTTCGTCCCATTGCATCAGTACATCTTTCTACTCTTTTCTCTGTCATTGTTTATACAAAACTCCATTGATCATATTAACTCCCTTAACTGTGCATTTTCTCATGAGCTGAAATATAATGCCATTTTACGCAAAACTCTTACAAAACATTAATTGGTTAACTTCAGACATTCAGCTTTGAGAAGAAACAATAAGCCAGGAAGGGTCTATGTTTCATATTGACATTTATCAGTTGCCCATTGATACACCATTGCATGAAAAACAATGAGCTGCAAAGTGCAGAAATCAAAACTGCAGGTTGTGTTTCCTTAACAGCATCATAAAACAGGGCAGTTGCAAATAAAATTAAAATTCAAAGTTCCTGGCTAAACTTTCACACTTTAAAAGTACCTCATCTCAGAGTTGTTACTTGCAAATAAGATTTGCTGCAGACAATACAACTATTATAACTTTAAGTTTAAAAAAAAACCTTTGTTAAGGCTTCTTAAAGTCATAGAATCTTTACAGTGTAGAAGCAGGCCATTCAGCCCATTGAGTCCACACTGACCCTCTGAACAGACATCCCATCCAGGCCCACCATCCTTCTCCTATCCCAGCAATCCTGCATTTCCCATGAGTAACCCACCTAACCCACCTAACCGAAACACATTAGCATGGCCATCCACCTACCTTACACATCTTCAGACTGTAGGAGAAAAGCTGAGCACCCAGAGGAAACCCATGCAAACACAGGGAGAATGTACAAACTTCACACAGTTGCCCAAAGGCATTATCAAACCCAGCTCCCAGGCACTGTGATACAGCAGTGCGAACCACTGAGCTACCGTAGTGGTCACATTTGTGCTTACCATCGAGAAACAAAAAACATTACGATTCAAAATATGTGTTACATTTTCACAAAGATGCAGAAGTTAAGATTTCTCATGACCACTGCTGATCTCCCACATGTTTTGTGACGTTTCTAGTTATGTCACAAGATGTGAATCTTGCCCTTCCACTGGCTCTGCTACTTGAAACGCATCTCAATGATTTTCAGCAGTTTAAATTTTGTTGGAGAAAGTAATGGAGCAATATGAACAGTTTTGTAATACAGTGGCTAAAATACAGGTCACATTCAAATTCATATAACACACTAATGTGACTTCAAAACATTTGCAAGGAGAAATTAATGATTGGAAACAACTTGAGAAAATGAAAGATTGACCTGTCTCTTTGCACATCATAAGACAGTAATCCAACTTTCAAAAACAGAATTATATTAACATCAAAAAGTTTTGACCAGATTTTCCTGGAGTCACTAGCTTGCCTGGATTGTTTAGTACAAGTTTTGAAATGCAACTCTTATATTTTTAGACAAATGCTATCAGTTTTTATATATAGAACATCTAAATTCATTTAAAATTATAGAATTGTGAGAATGAACAAAATTTTGGAATTGTAATTTATATTAACACTTAACAGCTACTGACATTTAACAGGTACTCAGTGAATTACAAAGTTGGACCTGCCATTAATTTATTGTTAGTTCACATCTGTAATAGTTATGGATGCGTAAAAGTTAGGTTTATCATCTATTATGGGATTAATTTAATTTGAATCTTCCTGATCCATTAGTGGAATGTGAGAGTTGCGGTGGTGGGCCAACATTTATTGCCTATCTCTAACTGCCCAGAGGGCAATTAAGAGATGCTGCAGGATTCACAATTTGAAATATAACTAGTAATATCTCAAAACATGTGGGAGATCAGCAGTGGTCCTGAGTTAGCCTGACATGCTGCATCCCTGCATGGTTCCATCTCGGATCAGAAGACCCTTTAACAGATAGTGAGGACAGCTGGCAGGATCATTGGGGTCTCCCTTCCTTCCATTGCAGTCATTTACACTACACATTACATCGGAAAGGCTATCAGCATTGTGGAACACTCCACACATCCCTCACCCAAATTCTTGTTCTTCCTGCAACCTGGCAGAAGATACCAGGCACAATCATCTTATGAAGGAGCGTCGCTCCAAAAGCTAGTGTGCTTCCAATTAAACCTGTTGGACTATGACCTGGTGTTGTGTGATTTTTAACTTTGTACATCCCAGTCCAACACTGGCATCTCCAAATCATAATTAATTATCGTTCTTTTATTACATTGTAATTTGTACACCACTGTGCCTATTGTCTTGAGATGTCAGGAATTACAATGCTGTCTTGCCACCCTGCGTGTGATCATGTAGTTTGTGCTGTCCATGTAGCACTTTGGTCTTGGAGGAACACTGTCTCATTTTTACTGTATCAGTTGTGTATAGTAGACTCTCTTTATTCTTGATTCATCCACATATCATGAAATGTGGCCAGAGCATGAAGTTGGAGAAGACTTAATTTTTTCATGGGATGTGGGCACTGTTGACAAGGCTAGCTTTTGTAGTCCATCTCTTAACCTGAGTCACTTCAAACATAAGCTAAGCATCAGCCACATTGCTGTGTCTCCAGATCTCAGACCAGGTAGAGATGGCAACTTTCTTCCCTAAAGTGCGTTAGTGAACCAGATAGGTCATTAAAACTATCGATGAAAGTGTTGTGGACCAGGCCAGACCCCCTTCAAAATGTTTTAAGAAGGTAGCCCAGACCCTGATTTTTATTTTTTATAATGGCAGGGGTACAGTAGATATTCCAGGAGTGATGCAGCTGGTCAAACCACTCAGCTTTGAACAAAACAGAATTTACTTGAACATTGTAGATGAAACATGAGCAAGCTGGAGCGGCACAGTGGCTCAGTGGTTAGCACTGCTGCCTCACTGTACCAGGGTCCCAAGTTCAATTCCAGCCTCGGGTGACTGTCTGTGTGGAGTTTGCACATTCTCTCCATATCTGCGTGGGTTTCCTCCAGGTATTCCGGTTTCCTGCCACAGTCACAAAGATGTGTAGGTTAAGTGAACTGGCCATGCTAAATTGCCCATAGTGTATGGTGCATTAGTTGGAGGGAAATGGGTCAGTGTGCACTGATTGGGCTGAAGGGTCTGTTTCCACACTGTAGGGAATCTAATATAATTTAAAAAAAACAGAATTTCGAATTACTTAACTTATTTGATAGCCCAACAAACACAATATCTCAATGTAACGAAACTGTTCCCATCCCTGTAACAGCCCATAAACACACCCCTTGGAAACAAGTACATTCAAACACAGGTTCGTACAGGCAGGAGAGATTTAGAGAGAAAATCCAGACCTCTGTTGAAGCATGGAACCTCTTTTCACTGTAGGTGCTTCTCTAGGTCCCCAGCAGTTTTTGACTGCTTGCTAAACAGACCAAACTAGAAAAAAAACCTGAACAGGGAGAATTGGCCTCTCCCCTGCCATTGAATTCAAGTAGCCATTTCCAGACATATCGAAACCTCTCACTTTACAACCCGTCTTGCAGAAAAAACAGGGACAACATAACCTTGTTAAAGGGGCAGCATCATCACAAAGTTTCGTGGTAATCATCAGGAAGACCGCTTTCTTTAAATTCTAGATTTGTTAATGAAATTCAACTTACACTAGTTTCTACAGTAGCATTTGAAGCAACTTCTCCAAAATGTTATCCTGCGCCTCAGGGTTGCAAGACATATTATGGCTACACCATCATATTCCCTCACAAATACATTGTGTGGTATGTGTAGCTAAAGACGACAATCTGCAAACGAAGCTTATACCTGCCTTTAATGCACTTCCACTGTCAATCCTGTAATATAATTGAAGGAACAGATGCCTCTTGAACCATTCAACACCTCAATAGAATAGCTTCAACGGTGGCAGAACCTAACAACCAGCATTAGCAGCCCTGCATGTTTTTCTGAATCAGCCTGTCAGTCTAGCAATGTGGTTTTCACATTGTAACTTTCATAATTAACACTGACGAAAGACAGCCACTCAATCACTGCATTTGTCTGAAATCACTTTACATTTTCTCGCAATCTGCTGGAAATGTAAGCAAGCTGAAATTGCATGTGAGGATCAGAAAGAGAACAGTCTGTGGGACATATTAACAGATTAAGAAGTAACTTCATGGAAGTTATATTTGGAAAATTCACCAATTTGAATTATCTTTTGCAATTTTATTTAATAACCATCTGTCTGACGAGAGGAAAACTACATTTTGTCAGTTGAACGCTGCTGAATTGTCTTGGCCTCAGTTTTGCTTCAGAAAATATTTATACAGGATGGAATTATGGACTAAACATTAGCCCATGTTGCTATATAAACACAGGCACCATAATTTGTGACCTTCTTGCACCATCACTGTGGAGGAAGGCAGCACGTTAACTTAGTGCTGTCACCTCATTTATCCAATTGCTCCTATGGTTCAACGTTGTTCATACCATTGGCTGCCTAAGTGCTCAGCAATTCAGTGTTTGTTCATTTATCAAGGTGCAGTCAGCCAACTATATCTCTCAAAAGGAAAGTGCATTCCTGCTGCTGCTTGCTGTATGGAATGACACTCTCCACATGAGAGAGCTGCACAGCATGGTGGAGGTGAACAGAAGCAGAAGAGCTGTCTTTCTGTACAGAGCCAGGAGGTCCACAAAGATCATATCCAGAAGGAACTTAAGAATAGTTTTGCAGGGAGGTCAATTCCCAGGATCGAACTTGGAAAAGCTCAGTGCAAGAAGAAATGTAATAACCTATGTAGGTGGTCCAGGTCAGTACTCATTCATCACAGTCTCAACATCTCACACTGCTTGATGCACCATGCACTCATCCTTCAACCAGTGGACCTTCCTGGTAAATAGGACACACGCCGAACATTCAGAATCCAACTCACCATCAGTAGGCTTGTATGACGGCAACATTCTATCCAGCTCCTGCTGCACCCGCACATAACCAGTGCCTCCATCTGTGATAGGAACACCATTTAAACCCAGTGTAGCCAGTGACATTCAAGCCTCTGTTTTGCAAGGCAATGCAGCCCCAATACAAAGGGAGCAGAATAGAAGCAGTGGGCCTTCAGGACACTCTGCATCTCCTCAGTCACAGACAGAAGATGTTTCTCTTGATCATAAGGCCATCTGCAGCAGTGCCAAACTTATTTGGGAGCAAATGACTGTAGATCCTGGAATCTCTCCGAAAAACAAAAAAATGCTGGATATCACAGTGGGTCAGACAGCATCCATGGAGGGAGAGCAAGTTAACATTTTGGGTCTAAATGACTCCAAAGATATCTGGTTTTGCTGAGAACGTTGGGGATAATAGAATGTTTCTGTTTGACTGCATTCACCATCTCACCTTACCTCCATCCTGCTTTCTGGTACCATGAGCAAGCTGCAAGTGAAGAGATAGTGAATTTCTCAATTTTGTAACCCTCTCCCTTCCTTCACCCAAATTTTCCCACTTTGATTTCCTTCTCACAAGCCACCAATTACAGCCTAACCACAGCGGCCCCAAGTGGAGGAGATATTGCTGCTCTAAGAAGAGGCCCAACACCTGATCTAATACCTACATTTTCCAATTCAGATACTGGAACTGAATGTCTTTCATGTTGACATGAAATTTATGGGGTTGATTAGTTCAATTGGCCAGACGGCTGGTTTTCAATGCAGAGTGATGCCAACAGTGTGGGTTCAATTTCTGGACCTGTCAAGGTCACTGTGAAGTGTTCTCTCCTCTTCTGAGGTGTGGTGACCCACTGCTTAAACCAAGAGAGCAGCCCTATGGTCCAGTCGGACGACAGTGACTTCAATTTATGTTTACGATGGAATTGGAATGTGGCATGAGCAGACTGCACCCAGGTCAAAGAAAAAGATAGTTAGTACACTGGCCTATCAGACAGCAGTGTTGCAAATGAGGTCTACTCTGGGTTCTCAGACAAGAACCTTGATGGGAGAGTATTTTTTTTCTTATTCATTCTCAGGATGTCACAGACTAGGTCAATATTTATTACCCATCCCTAATTGCCCAGAAGACAGATAAATGTCAACCACATTGCTGTAGGCCTGGAGTCAAACATCAGCCAAACTGAGTAAAGATGGCATTTTCCTTCCCTAAAGGGCATTAGTGGGTTTTTCCTGACAAACAACAATGGTTTTATGGTCATTAGTATTCCTAATTCCAAACTTTTATTGAATTCAAATTCTGTCTGCCATGCTAGTATTTCAACCAGGTCCCCAGAATGTTACCAGAGTCTCTGGGTTAATTGTCCAATGATAATATCACAATGCTATCACCTTCCCATATAGGGGACACTGATGATTGCTCAGTGAAATGTTGGGTGTCTTTGCTGCAGGGCCTGCCAGGAAATCTGACAATAACAAGGAGTAAGGAGGTACTGGATACCAAATTGGCAGTGACTATGACAAAGAAATTTCCCCCCCTGCAGGCTCTGCTACTTCTTTCTGTTGAGGACACCATTAGTACCATGGCTGCACCCATTGCAGATTTTGTTCAGCCAGATCATCTACCTCTGAACTCAAAGTGAGGATGCAGCAACACAAAGTACAGAAAGTCCCTACAGCCACACCAAAAACACACTCTTCCAGAAATTCTTTCAGAAAATTTGCAGCAGCAGAGGTTATCCTAAATTATCTCTCACCTGCAAGTTATGTGCGTGATCCTTTACACACTGTGAGTACTACAACACTCTTTCAGCGGGACGTATGATTAGATTAGATTCTCTAAGGTATGGAAACAGGTCCTTCAGCCCAACAAGTCCACACCGACCCTCCAAAGAATAACCCACCCAGATCCATTCCCCTAGGGGCAATTTAGCATGGTCAATTCACTGGACCTGCACATCTTTGGATTATGGGAGGAAACAGGGGCATTCAGAACACCCGCATGTTCTTTGGTGAACCACAAATGAAGAATTTAAATGGACTGAGAAGCTTCAAGTTTGTCAGTGGACCATTAATTCAGCCAGTACATTAGTTTGATGTTTGGTATCAGGCACTTACAGGAAATGCTGCATGATGATTCATCTCAACACGGGCACCATTATTGGAAGTGACTAGGGAGGCTGCATTATTCTGCTTCCAGTGGGGTTATAGATCTAAATCTTGCACCCATAAGAGCAAGTGGTGACGTACAATTATAGTGCACCTGTTACTTTATGCAGCAAATATACTTACATTTGTATACAGTTTTAAAATTGCATTTTACTTTAATTTAATTCAAAAATTGTCTCTTCAAGGACAATTTTCTCATGACAGCTGGAAACCTCATCCATTTTCCACATTTACTGGAAATTCAGATACATGCTGAATAATTTCTGCACTATAGTCAGAAAATCTGGTGCCCATTTACTTGAATTTCCAAAACAAAAATGGAAAATGCCAGCAGCTTCTGTGGAGAGAAAGCAGAGTTAATATTTTGGGTCCAGTAACCCTTCTTCAGAATACAAACTCCTGCATTTCCAATATTCTTGGTGAGTGAAGACCCCAACCAGAAGCAAAAAAACCATGAGCCATAATGTCAACCTTAAAGAGATATAAATACTGCTGAGGTTCAAGCTGGACAAATCAAAGTGAATAGTTATTTTTTAAAAAATCATAATAATAAGGAATTATTAAAAATGCAGCAAATTACAACATATGGAATTCAATATTCTATTCACTAAATTGACTTTGTCACTTCTTTTGTGTGATTTCCAAGTCACTCTAGAAAGATTGTTGAAATAAAAAGGAATTTCCTTTTATACAAGATGCATTGTCCAAAGAAACTGTTTGATTATTGTACTTTCATGAACTTCTAAATGCAATTGACCAACTCACAATTGACAATGCACATGCATAAGATTTTGTTTCACTGTAATATTGATAGATGGATAGGAAATATTGTGCTGAGGAACATACTCAGTCAGTCAATGATTTGAAGATTATTTTCTTATGCCTTTGGTTTGTAGATGAAATTTTGCATTACCTCTGCTTTATTTTTCAGCAGCGCTTCTGACTCCTAACTGACACTATTGCTACACTGGGAAATTCAACAAGTGGCTGATAGAGATTCTTGGAATAGCTTTATAAGATCACAAATTTTAGCCCACAGCAATTACATCTCATGAAACAATGACAGCACTTAATAGGAGGCAGAATTGGCAACAATTTTACAAACTGCATATACACCAGTCAGGTAAATATTCCAGCGGGCAAAGTTGGTACCCATTTAATAATTTAGTTACATACACACGCGTGCGCACACGCACGCACATACGATAACTCATTTTTGAGTTTATTGGAAAGTCTGGTGAAAGTTTCCTTTGTTCTTGTTGACAATCATGTTAATGTCAGTTTGTTTTAACTTATGCAACAATGGTAATATATTCACAGGAACTTATGATGATCACATCATTCAGAGGTTTATTTGAATTCTATGTGTTAATGTTTACAGATGTTTATAGGATACAGTTTTGATTTTCATGTTCGCGGACTAGCCTACAGAAACTGTAGTGATGTATTCAAAAGAGAGACAGTTGGAGTAGAGATAGCTTTGGAGTGGTCCTCCCAGAGTAGTCTGGCATTGTTATATGATGTCTTCTGGTCCGTATGTCAGTCTGCGTTAAGAAAGCATATATGTTCACGATGTTCCGATATTATAGTTTGCTCCTCAACCTCCTTCTCCTACTGGCCAAGGAACTCTTGACATGGGTGCAGTGGGGATTTTGCCCATCTAGAGGTACCACAGACATGAACTTCACAGCATAGCAAGTTCAGGAAAAATGTAGAATGAATTGTTATGTTATGTCTTCTGGTCGGTATGTCAGTCTGCATTAAGAAAGCATATATGTTCACGATGTTCCGATATTCATGATGCAATCTCTGCATTATAACATGTGATCTGAGGGTATACATCCCTCATTTCCATCTTAGAGTCATAGAGATGTATAGCATGGAAATAGACCCTTCGGTTCAACTTGTCCATGCCGAACAGTTATCCAAAATTAATTTAGTCTCATTTGCTGACATTTGGCCCATATTCCTCCAAACCCTTCCTATTCATATATCCATCCAGATGCTTTTTAAATGTTGCAATTGTATCAGCCTCCACCACTTCCTCTGGCAGCTCATTCCATGCATGCACCACTCTTTGTATGGAAGAAGTTGCTCCTTAGGTCCCTTTTAAATCTTTCCCCTCTCACCCTAAACCTTTGCCCTCTAGTTCTGGACTTGCCCAACCCCAGAAAATGACCTTGTCTAATTACCCTACCCATGCCCCTCATGATTTTATAAACCTCTATAAGGTCACTCCTCAGCCTCCGATGCTCCAGGGGAAACAGCCCTGGCCTATTCAGCATCTCCCTAGAGCTCAAATCCTCCTCCTCTGGCAACATGCTTGTAAATCTTTTCTGAACCTTTTCAAGTATCACAATATCCTTCCTATAGGAGGGAGACCAGAATTGTAGAGTAGAGTACAGTAGCTTTTATTTGTCATTGCTACCATATACAACCGATACAGTAAAAACGAGACAGTGTTCCTCTAGGACAAGGAGCTACAAGAAATGCAAAGCTCGCAAATTACAGTGTAATGAGAGCGGATAAACCAACAGTGTAATTACATTTTTCGTGACTGGGCTCACGTCATCAACATGATGCCCTTCCGCCACCACATTGTAGCCGTCAGCATCGGATCCAACCAAGGACAACATTGACGATCCTCAAGCACCATCTTTCATTGTGATGCCTACACTTGCACACAATATTCCAAAAGTGGACTATCCAATGTCCTGTACAGCCGCAACATGACCTCCCAACTCATATACTCAATGTTCTGACCATTAAAGGAAATCATATTAAAAGCCTTCTTCACTATCCTATCTACCTAAGACTTCACTTTCAAGAAATCATGAACATGCACTCGAAGGTCTCTTATCCAGAGATGATTTGAAGTGTGATATGCTACTAGAATCATAGTCTTCTGTTGTGATCTAATAGTTTAATATTAGCCCAGATGTTTATATGCCTGTGAATATGATTCTTGTACATAATAGTTAACTGTAACAAATGTCTGTTGGATTCTTCAATACCATGATATCCATATCCAATCTCTTAACTTATGGTGAATATATTACCATTGTTGCATAAGCTAAAATAAACTGACATTGACATTACTGTGAACAAGAAAAAAGGAAACTTTCACCAGACTTTCCAATAAACTCAAAAATTCATTATTATAGACAAACATGTTCTTTGAACAAGTGGTAAATTGGTTCAACTAAGTTATCATGCAAAATGAACTTTATTGCCTTTAATTCCTATTGTGCAAAGACTTATAGACAAAAACACAGGATTCTGCAGACTTATTATGGGTTGGGGATAAAAAAGCAATCTAAGTAATCACATGATAAATTGTTTATAATCCAGTAATGTCCAAATATGTTCATATTCCAAATCTCATAATTATTGCTAAAAGAAGACAAGAAGTTAATGTTTTTGGCTTGCATTCATAATGACTATGACAACCAATTTGAGAAAGCCGTGAGAAGAGTCTACAGATTGATTAGGCCATCATTGGCATGGAGATGCTGCAAGAACAGTTAACTGTCAATCTTCATTCTCAGCATTGGATGACTATAGCTCAGCCAGTGCTCAAGAAGCTTGATATTATTTGGGACAAAGAAACCCATATGCTTGACAGCCTATCCACCAGCTTCAACATTCCTCCCTTCACCACCTATGCACAATGGCATCAGTGAGCACCCAATCTACAATTTCTACTGCTGTAAGTACCTCAGTTTCTTTAACAGCGTCTAAGAATTTGTGGGCTTTACCATCTAGAAGGAAAGGGCACCACAAGCAAAGAAATGTCACCACCTGCAAGTTCTTCTGAAAGCTATACACCATCTTAACTTGGAACTGTGTTCCTGTTTCATTTTATCACTGAATAATAATTTCCGGACAGCAGTGTGGGTATCCCTATACTGCAAGGTTTGCAGCAGTTCATTAAAGGCAGCTCACCGCTACCACCAGGGCAAGTACAGTTGAGAAATAAATGCTGCACCACTGAACAATTCCATATCCCAGGAAGAAATATTTGAAGAAAGCTTAATTGTGCAGTAAACTCCTCGGCAGACGGTAGAGAATTTAGGAAAGTCCTCAAAGCATTACTGCAGAGGTCAAACATAACTGGCAACTCTTGAGGGAGACTGGCTTGCAACCAATCAAAATGGAGAAGACTCATTCAGAAAGACACCAAACATATGGAGTGACTACATCGGCAATATAAGTGAAGTTATGATGTCAGAGAGAGTGCACTAACCTCCAAGCAGCTCATCAAACACCAAGTGGCAGAGTCTACTGATCATGCATTGGACTTCAGAATTCTTCAAATGGGATTGGAAGCAAGTCATCCTTAAATCCAAGTTAATGCCCAAGAAGAAAAATTATTTCTAACAATTCACAGAACACTTAATGATGAACTTTCACCTGACAAATAATAGTATCTCTAATGTTGAATTCTAATTGATAACTCCTCATGATGGAGTGTGCAAAAGTTATGTTTCTTGCAAAAACAAAAATCCAAGATTTTATTGCTTTGTTTTATTTTGCTCTTTAATATGAACTGATTTGATACTATTAGTTGGTATTGATGGTTCAGGGGTTATTAAAAGGTGACCAAATATTTTAACTAATACTCTGTTGGTAAACTTAAATAAAACTCCTATGGATGGGTTAATTGCATTCCAATATATATTCAGTTTTGACCTTCCGATCTGTGTCTGCAGTATAAACTGTAACAAAGGGAACACTGTCCCTTTAATATGTGTGACAGGAATTCCTGCCAACATTTTAGCATTCAAGCCTGAGTTTCTGTGAAGCTATAAGAGGCAGACATTTGTTCATGCTTATTCAGCCAAATCCACATTCTGAGGAAATCTTGAACTCTATTCAGAAAGTACATAATAAATATGCATGTTTGCAACTTCATTACTTAAAACCCGCACGAATATTGCAATGTTACTGAGAAATAAATACATCTTTAATTTTGATGTGTTGTGTTGTCAAAATATATATAGCATACATATTTTGGAATGATCTCTTCTTGATTTGGTGAATGCATCTCAGAAGTTAACTTTTAATCTATATCATGACTTTCCATTGGCTTCATCAAGTTATCTCAACCTCATGAATGCAAAATGAAACAACTTATCGCCACTGTAGGTAAAGCTTAGAGAAAGGAAACGGTTTTGACAAGATATCACAACAAAATTCAATCTGTTTATCACTCGGGCTCAATTGAAACCAAACTCAATTTAAATTCAAACCAAACTTGTTTTGGATGTGTTTATAAAAATCGACTGCAGTTATTGTTTCATTCAGTGTATTTTAATGGTCTTTGAAAACCTTTCCTTGACCAAGTTTTTGACCATTAGATATAACTGTTGGGGCAGATTTTCCTTCTTGAGGCACTTGCAAGATTCAGAAAACTTCCCAGTTTTGTGTGCCAGCTTCAGACAATACCAGATCTGGAGGCAGGGTCATCATTGCCAGGCTGCTACTTGCAGCCAGGTCAGCTGACCCCAGAAAACATTTATAGGTGGCACCAGGGGCAGCCCAGTCCTGAGATTAACATTTCATATGGATCACTTAGGTGCCTTAGGACTTCAACCCAGCTGCAATATCCTTTTTACTTGCAAGCCTTGTTACTTCAGACCTGATTAAGTGAGGTACAGGAGCAAGTGTGAGCTAAAAGGCAGTCACATCTGGCAGTTATATATTCTACAGGGAAACAAAGATCTGTCCGAGTAGTTCCGATCAAAGGCTCAGTCACAGAGCCAAACAGACAAAAGAGCTCCATGGGTGAAGCTAAAAACCCCTGTTGAGCGATGGGAAAACCTGAAATTAACAGCACATTAGTAGCACAAAACACGCTGAGAAGACTAGAAGTGGAAAAGTACTTACAGTTCACAACGCGTTTTTCTGCTTTAGTAAACATTAGGTGCAGCTACAGTAGGAAAATCAAGGGCCATAGATATGATTTAACACCAAGTTCAGAATAGGAGGAATAACGTGATCAGAATAAGATGACTAAGGGACAATTCAAAATTCTAAATATACAAGAGTCTAACCAAAAAGGAAAAAAGATAGGGAGATTATTGATAAGGACATGAGATCCATAATGTAAATTGTAGTTCATTCTTAAAGACAGTAAGACAAAAAAAAAGTATTACATTGAAGAATCTAGAGCAAACGAAAAGCCTGTGACTGATGGTGATCTGAAATAAGAACTCCAAAGGAGATTAATACTGAACATGAAATGTTATTTCAGAGTCTCTTCACAGATGCTGTCAACTGGATGTGTTTCTCCTGCATTCTCTTGCAATGTATCTTGTGAAAGAGATCAAAGCACCATTGAATAAAACTACATATGTACTTGTTCATGAATGAGGCAGCAAGTGGACAGGTGGTTTAACAATGATGGCACACTGCTCTCTGTTGAGCAATGGTCATGATGTATAGCCTTTAAAATCAGGAATAAAAAGGAGCATTGAGATACAACAGAAATAAAATGCTCTAACATAAGAATAAATAATGACATTTCAAAGAAAATGGCAGGCGAAATAATACGGCCTGGCAAATTTAATACCAGAGATGGATCAAATAGAAGGAGAAAGTGAGGACTGCAGATGCTGGAGTACCAGAGTTGAAAAGTATGGTGCTGGAAAAACACAGCAGGCCAGGTAGCATCCGAGGAGCAGGAGAATTGGCGTTTCAGGCATAAGCCCTTCTTCAGGAATGAGGCTGGTGTGTCAAGCGGGCTGAGATAAAAGGTAAGGGGGAGGGAATTTGGGGGAGGGGCGCTGGGAATACGATAGGTGGAAGGAGGTGAGGGTGACGGTGATAGGCCGGAGAGGGGGTGGGGGTGGAGAGGTCGGGAAGAAGATTGCAGGTCAAGAGGGCGGTGCTGAATCCGAGGGTTGGGACTGAGATAAGGTGGGGGGAGGAGAAATGAGGAAGCTGGAGAAATCTACATTCATCCCTTGTAGTTGGAGGGTTCCTAGGCGGAAGATGAGGAGCTCTTCCTCTATGCAGTATTCCAAAAGTGGGCTTACCAATGTCCTGTATAGCCACAACATGACCTCCCAACTCCTATACTCAATGCACTGACCAATAAAGGCAAATATTCAAATACCTTCTTCACTATCCTGTCTACCTGCAACTCCATTTTCAAGGAACTATGAACCTGTACCCTAAGATCTATTTGTTTGGTAATGCTTTGAAGGACCTTTCTATTTAATATATAAGTTCTGCCCTCATTTGCCTTTTAAAATGCAGCACCTCACATTTATCTAAATTAAACTCTATCTGCCGTTCCTCAGCCCATTGACTCATCTGGGCAATTTCCTTTGGGATAATCTTTGCTGTTCACTACATCCTTCACCAATTTTGGTGTCATCTGAAAACTTACCAGCTACACCTCATATTCACATCCAAATCATTTATATAAATGACAAAAAAAAGCTCAGGATCTAGAGCCGATCATTGCTGTGCACCACTGGTCACAGGTCTCCAGCCCAAAAAGCAACCGTCCATCTACATCCTCTGTCCATATTTTTCAAAACAAGTGCACCAACTGACATTCTGTAGCACCTCTCTGCTATGTATTAATATGAATGTTCTAGAGGTATCTTTTAGACAGCAGACAATAGCTACGTTGTCAAATCTCTTTACCATGGTTACTGTGATAAAATATCTAATATCATTTGATCTGCTACATTCAGAATTAAGACTCACCAATGATCTGTGGTTAATTTAATATTGTCCCTTGAACATTGAGGCTCAGCTGGCAGTGATGTTTGAGTTTGTTGCAGTGGAGATTATGTACCAGGCAAATCACAAATCCAAAAGGGTTGAAGCAAAATTGTGTAGCTGTGTTGAGACTGAAAGGAGAGCTGCTGGTTTATATTGAGTCTGTTAATCATAGCCAGGCAGAAGCTGGAACATTGCTGGAACTGGTTAATATGCCTGCACTTAGAGGGCAGACAAGGAGAGGTAACATGTATCAGGTCAGGATTAAGTTCAGCTAAGGTACCTTCCACAAGTCAATATTCAAAACTGACATAACACATTAGGACAAGCCTGCAAAGTGTGGTGTACAAATAGTGATCTGAAAGTGTTAACTTGAAAGCTTTACAATATCTTTGCTCACAGATATGTAAATGACTGCCTGTGAGAGGAACTGGTCAGTTCTAGTCTGTTATTTGCTGTTAGTAGTCAATTCTATACTCGACAAGCCATGCAGCATAGATCGAGATAGAATCTTTTTTAAGAGATAACAATGTCTTTTACCTTGTGATAATGCAAAGATGAGGTAAAGTCATCATAGCCTTGTTTTCCTCTGGATAAAGTCCAACAGACCATAGGGCTGCTCTCTCATGAGAGAAAAAGACAACTGGTGGGGTTTCAACCAGAAAGCCACTATGCCCAGGTGAGGAGAGAGGCTGAGAAGGAGAGTCTCCCAAAGTAACCCCAGACGGTGCAAGAATCCACACTGCAGGCATCAGTCCACATGGCAAACCAGCCATGTCAAAGCATAGAATCTGATATCTAAAAAAAACTTGTTCTTAAGATTTATATTTGCTTCTAAAATAGACACTAAATCAAAAGAGTAATAAATAACCAGACTATTATATTCAAATTTATCTAAATTGAGCTCTATCTGTGACTCCTCAGTTGATTAGACCATCTGGTCAAGGTCCCGTTAGATTCTGAGGTAACCTTCTTCACTGTCCACTACATCCTTCCAACTTTACTGTCATCTGCAAACTTACAAGCGCTGATGATATTACAGCTCAACATATGATGATGAAGTTCTGCAAGCTCTTGACAGTTACACTAACATGAGATCATGTAGAGTTCTTGAATGAACAAGATTCAGCAGCAGAGGTCAGCAAGAGGGTAATCTGTAAATAAATTCATTAATAATCTCTATGGATTAATGTAGAACTGTGACTATAAAGTTTTGAAATCATAATTCATAACAGGCAAAATCGTTGTTAGAATTTCTAATGAGTCTTTGTCAGACTTAATATAGTCCAAAGAAGATTTCACTTCGGAGAAAATTATTCTGATTGTGTTCAAAGCAATATCAGAACAATCTTAGAAAATCCTCAGAGGCGAATTTATCATAGAAGGGGAAGAGAATCCATTCAGTTTATTAGATATAAAAACCACAAAGATGCATGTTATAAGCTAATGCAAAAAAATAGGCCAGACAACAGATACTATGAGTCAATATCAATGAATTCTAGCAGGGCATTTAGTGTCAAGCTCTGAAAAAGTAATGTGTAAAGGACTACCTGTACCTCTGCCTTTGGACTCCAAACTGGAATGGAGGTTCATAATACCATATAATTGAATTACCAGGATAAGCTTGAAACTTGAAAAATCAAATGGTGCTCATGTGTAATGCTGTATGTGTCTGTGTTGCTTTTACAAGAGTGGAAGTGTTACACTATTGAGTCAGGGCAATACGAAGACCCTTTAAGTTATGAAAATAAATGCTTGACAATAGCCCCTGGATTGGACAAGCTATATTTGGCTACAGACTGGTGAGAACAATGCAGCCAGAATCATTCAAAGCCACAGGCAGAACATAATTTTATCCCTTCTTTCTATGCAAGTGAAAAGACAAAAAAAAAGTTAAAAGAAGGGATTTTAATGCAATACTAGGTGCATCTGATTAACTATTGAATTGAAGAATTATCTTTTTCCATATCAAATACTGCAGCATCATTGTTAAAATCAAATGAGTTCTAGAAGTTAAGTCTCCATCTTGAGGTTTGGACTTGCAATCTTCAGAATTTTGTTTTCCCTGTTTCTACTTTCCACCCATAATATTTGTATCAAACTATCTGTCTTTTGACTGTTTTATTCATGAATAAGTGTCTCTGCATTTTCAAATTTAAAGGGGCATAATAGGAGTTTAACAATCATTTTTTCGCTCTCTGCAATTGGTTAGTGAATAGGTTTATTTGCAATAGAGTTATTTTTCTGTTCATGACAAAACTTGGTGCAAATGGCATTTGTCATGAACAGCACTCACTCAATCAGGCGAAGTGATTATCATGGTTGCTTAGTTGAGTCACTACAAATTTGTGAAGGATTTTAACACTGTCAGTGAATGAGCAGAGATATAGTTCCAAGTCACTGTGGTGTTTGGTTTGAAAGGGAACTTATGGGTCGTGGTTTTTCCATGCATCTGGTTCCCTTTTCCTTTGAGCTCATAGAGGTCATGATTGGAGAGTTGTTGCCTGCATCTTGTTGACAGTACACATGCTGCAACTGGTTGTCACAGGCAAAGGGAGTCAATGTTGAAGGGAAGGGATGGTGTTCCATTGAAAGGTGCTTCTTTGCTTTAGCTGGTGTTGAGATTCTTGAGTGTTTTTGGAGGTGTACTCATCCAATCAAATGGAGTGTATTCCATCATACCCCTAATTTATGTTTTGCAGATGACAAATAAAGCTTCGGGAAGACAAAAGGTACATTACTCATTGTCGAATTCCCAGCGTCAGGCCTGTTCTTGTAGCCACAGTATTTGTATAGCTTTTCCATTCATTATCTGCTCAGTGCTAACCCCTAGGATGTTGTTAATGGGGAATTCATCAATCACAGTGTCATTAAACATCAAGAGCCGATGATTAGATCCATGTTATTGATAGTCATTGCCTGGTACTTGTGTGGTATAATTGACTGTAATTTTGCTGGTGCTCTGTGATGCCACATGAGATCAAATATTGCCTTGATATCAATGGCAATGTGTCCAGGATAATTGAGCTTGAAATATAAATATATAGTATGAGAATAATAGTTACCAACCACAGAACATTCAATTGCCAGAAATCTGATTGTTTAATCATCTCATCTGAACGGTGGCAACTCTCATGATGACACTCGCTGAGGGCTAAACCAGAAGATCACTCTATAAGTATGGCTACTATCTCCAAAAGGAGGATCAAGTTCTCACACATGGAGATACTCAAAAGAAAGAATTATACCACTGTGCCAAAGTTGGAATGCCTACCGTGCTGATCTGACACTTATCATTAATGTGAGCTTCTGTCAATCAGAAGAAAGACTGGTGGAAAACTTGTTTATTCACCAGGTGGTGTTATGAACAAATAAAGAGCAATCTTCAATGTCTGTCTTCGTACTTCCGATAACATGAAAAACTAACAAGGGTGCCACTTGAGCCTTGCTTATTTTGTTTGTGAGAAATAAATGTCACTGGCTCAGCCATCATTATTTGTGCATCTCTAATTGCCCCAAGTAGCTTCCTGGACCGTTTAATAGGCAGTAAAGAATCAGCCATATTGCTCTGGGTGTGAACTCACCATGTAGGCCAGATCAGGAAAGTACAACAGTTTTCCTTCCTGAAAAATGCCTCAATGAGCCAGATACTTTTCTTACAAAAATCAGTAGTGGTTACATGGTCACCATTAGGCTAGCTCTCAAATTGAGATTTTTATTCAATTCAAACATCACTTCCTGGTGGGATATGGACCAATGTCTTCAGATGGTTCCAGCTTGGATTCTGGATAATGAGTTGAATGATATTATCACTATGCCAGCCGAATATGTTAATAGGTTTAATTCATTTTGTTGGCTCCACTTGCTGAAAGGATCCTGCATTGACCTCAAAGGACACACATATCAAGATGCGCAATTAGACCTAATTTAGCTAGTGACACCCTCATGCTAATAATGAATGAAAGTAAATGAGGGAGTAATTAAATTAATTATTCTTTTGCAACTGCTCATAGCTGCATCTTTCTTCTGAGGTGAACAATGAATATCTTTGAGCTGAGAAATCAAAACTAAATATTAACTTGAAACTGACCTCTTAACAGTATTGTCACATGGCCTTTGGATCTACCTTGTCTGGATCCAGTCTGCTTTTAACATCAGAAGAGGGGCATCACAAATAACATTAAAAGCTGATAGTTAAGTCTGCCTACAGTAAGATTCTTGTACTCCCCTGCAAAGTGGACTGAGTCCCAGTCTATAAATATTATCTTAATCATAGAATCCCTACAGCAGGGAAGCAGGCCATTTGACCCATCAGGTCCACACCACCACTCTAAAGAGGATTGTACCCAGACCCACAAATTCCCTGTAACACTGCGTTTCCCATGGCTAATCCACCTAGCCCACACATCTATGGACTGTGGGAGGAGACCAGAACCCACACAGACACAGGGAGAATGTGCAAACTCCACACAGACAGTCATCTGAGCGTGGAATTGAATCCAGGTCCGTGGCAATGAGAGTCAGCAGTGCTAGCCACTGTGTCACCCCATCTTGCTGTACTGTCACTGTCTTTAAAAGAATCCTGCAACTTGTCTTCTAGCTATCTGGACAGACCTGAGGCTGAAGGAAGCCTCATAGGGATCTAATCACAAACTTAATATCTGCATCTTTTGATTGTAATTTATTCCTGGTTATAAAGCTCTTTCCATTCCACTTTCTTTCTTGCATGTTTGCTTACATATGCATGTGAAGTTGTTAAGACCACCTCGTGTTTAAAAGGGAATGAAAAACACTCTGAACTTAAAGTTGAGAGTTTGTTGCAAGAACTACTTTTAAAAAGTGACTTCACAAAATGGAGTTTGAAAAAGTTAACCATTTTGCTTACGGACAAATGTTCGGGAGAATAATAAGAGTCAAATCAGCCTTCAATCAATGTCTGTAACAAAATTAATGATCATCAGTATGAGTAATGAATAAATTTCATTCCATTACTACGAACTAACCTGATATCCAAGAGATATAATTCAGCTAATTACACCTTAGTCAATATCGTTGTTTGTGGGAGCTTGATGTGCAAAAATTGATGCTGCATTTTCTGCATTAACATATTATTCCAAAGTATATCTTTGCCACAAAAGCACTTTGAGTCATTATAAAAGGTGATATACAAATGCACATTTTCCTGGGATTTCCTAACAATTAAAAATTTCAAATTTATGGTAATGTTGCAACCTTTAAAATCTTTCTGGGCCAAGTAGATGGAATTTCAAAACATACCAAAGCACCTTCAAGATGTGAAAAAATTGCACAGACATGTGTTGCTGGGCAAGAAAATTATAGCCCATCATTGGTTATCTATTAAGTGAAGCAGTTAATCAAAAACACAGCAGACTTGTGGAATTTTGTTATTGCTGAGCATTCTGTCTTAAAAACTTGCAATTAATCACCAAGGGTAAGAACATGGAACAAATGTGGTGAAGGCTTTTTACAGTAAGATATTTCTTGGAGAATGAATGGTGCTAATGAATGCAGCATAACACAGGATAAAGATCGTAGATTCTGTTAGTATGTTCTTCCAAGCGCATTATATATATATATTCCACTGAACTGTGGGTAATTCCATGTTTTTAAAAATCCATGAAAAGCATATTTTTTTCCCAATAATGCATAATCTGCTCACTGCATTTTAAAATACCAAGTTATATTTCACAGCTCCACTTTCTAAATTTGTGATTAAACACTGATTTCCACTACTTTGAACATCATTCTTCACTGACTCTGTGTGAAGGAAGCCTGACTCTTCTGATGAAATAATAAATCTGAATATGATTACTGGTAAGGAGCTAACAATTCAGTGAGTCCTTCTCAAATTTGAGAGAATTACAGATTTGCTTTGTTTTGTATGTAATTTTGTAATCTAAAACATGTCAAAGATTTCACAGGCTGATCAAATTCCCTCATTAAATCAGACATCTTGGATAAATCTGCACTTAATGTTACATATACATCATCAAAATAATTTTCTGCTCAAATGAAAGGTATTTAATTAATTACTCCAACTGTCAAAACAAGATTCACTGAATGAACTGGCAACCTTTCTCAAAACACCTTAGCAACCAGAGTCACTAAGGATTGTGATGCGGGAGCTATTGACTGCATGAGAAGGTCTGTCAGAATTTCTTGAATATGCCTTAAGTCCATTAATTCTGGTAGTACACTGTAGTCTGCAAACCTGCTGCTTATGATAGCTGGTATGATTCTAAGAAAGGTTCAACTCAACTGATTACCATAAGAAATAGGAACAGGGGTAGGCCATTTGGCATTGTGAGCGAGATCTGCCATTCAATGGCTGATATGACATTCCTCACATCTATTTACCTGTGGTTTCCCGATAACTCTTGATTCCCCTGCTGATAAAAAATACTTCTAAATCAACATTAAATGTACACAAGGATTCTGCCCCCAGAGCTTCCTGTGGCAAGGAGTGCCAAAGACTTATGACCCTCTGAGAGAACAAATTCCGCCTCATCTCAGTCTTAAAGTGGTGCCTCTTAATTTTGAGACTATACCCTTTGGTCTTAGACTACCTGTGAGGGGAAACATTGTCTCAGCACCTACCCTGTCAAGTCCCTTAAGGATCCTATATGTGTCAATGAGATAACCTCTCATTTTTCTAAACTCCAAAGAGTACAGTTCCAACATGTTTAGCCTTTGCTTATGAGACAATCCCTCCGTACAAGGAACCATCCTAATGAGGCTTCTCTGAACTTTCTCCAATGAAATGATATCTTTCCTGAATAAGGGAATCAAAACTGCTGCACGTGTGCTAACTTTCTGTGTTTCATGTGCAAGTACTTTAAGCCCATGTGTAGTGCAGCGTTTTGCAGTTTTTCCCCATTTGGCTGATACTATTCTTCTGTTCTCTATTCCAAAAATAATAACTTCAAACCTTCCCACAGTATACTATATTTACCAACTTCTTGTACACTCACTTAATCTAAGTGGGCGGCACGGTGGCACAGTGGTTAGCACTGCTGCCTCACAGCGCCAGAGACCCAGGTTCAATTCCCGCCTCAGATAACTGTCTGTGTGGAGTTTGCACATTCTTCCTGTGTCTGCGGGTTTCCTCTGGGAGTTCCAGTTTCCTCCCACAATCTAAAATTGCGCAGGTTAGGTGAATTGGCCATGCTAAATTGCCTGTAGTGTTAGGCGTAGGGGATTGGGTCTGGGTGGGTTATGCTTCAGCGGGTCAGTGTGGACTTGTTGGGCTGAAGGGCCTGTTTCCACACTGTAAGTAATCTAATCTATCAATATCTCTCTGTAAGTTGTTTGTATCCCTCTCAGAATTTGCCTTTCCACCTATTTTTTGCAAATTTGGATACAGTACATTTGCTTCCTTCCTCCAAGATGCAATATGTATTGTAAACAGATGCAGTCCCAGCACTGATCCCTGTGGAACTCTCCAGGACCCAATAAAGAACTTGTTGTTTCTGCCAGTGAGTCAATTCTCTATCTATATTAATATGCTATTCCAACACCATCAGTTCTTATCTTATGATTTAACTTCTTGTGAGGTAACTTATCAAACACCTTCTGGAAGTCCAAATACAACACATTTATGAATTCCCGCCACCCACTCCAATTGAAATTCCCTTGTAAAATTCTAACAAATTAGTCAGATATGATTTCCCTTTTATGAAGCCATGCTGACACTGCATGATTAGATTATGCATTTCCAAATGTGCTGCTCTTACTTCCTTAACAATTGATTCCAATATTTTTCCAACAATAGATGTTAGACTAATCGGCCTATAGTTACCCAATTTTTGCCTCCCTCCCTTCTGAATAGTGGTGTCACATTGGCAATTTTCCAATCCTCTGATATGTCTCCAGAATCTAAGGAGTTTTGGAAAATCACAGTCAATGCATCCATTATCTCCAGCTACTTCCTTTAGGATCCTAGGATGCAAGCTTAAGGGTGAGGGGATTTAATTCCCTTCAGCCCCATTAATTTTGTCTTTAGTATTAATGAGATGTTTGAAGTAGTTTCCACCATAAAGACTGATGCAAAATATTTGTTTAACTTCTCTACCATTTCTTTGTTTCGCCCTCCTAACACCCACACCCAAATGCACACATACACATTTCAGTTTGTGGGGTGTATTTATACTTGCAGAATTACACTTTGCTCAAAACCTGCATGAATCCATGTAAGAGTCTGTAATTCTGCCTTTTAGATTAGAATCAGTCTGACCATCGTGGCACAGAGAGTCCCCACAGGGAAGCTAACACTTTCAATGTGTTAACTGGGTCGATATGACACCAATTGTTAAAGTTCACTTGAGAATGTAACTTTAAAAAAATGTTTTGCAATTTACATGTGAACATCATGATATGGTGCTTCCAATTAAACCTGTTGGACTATAAACCGGTGTTGTGTGATGTTTTACTTTGCATATATGAAAGAACTGAGACCAACATTGTCATTCTAAAAGATGAGAGACTTAACAAACAATCCAGGTCTTTTTCAATATATAATTTCATTAACATCACACTGTAAACGTTTTCTATAAATTCTGTGTCTTACAATCATATTCTCCATAACCACCTGAGGGACCTTGGAGTGCAGGTTCATAGCTCCTTGAAAGTGGAGTCGCAGGTAGATAGGATAGTGAAGAAGGCATTTGGTATGCTTTCCTTTATTGGTCAGAGTATTGAGTACAAGAGTTGGGAAGTCATGTTGCGGCTGTACAGGACATTGGTCAGGCAGTTCTGGTCTCCTTCCTATCGGAAAGATGTTGTGAAACTTGAAAGGGTTCAGAAAAGATTTACAAGCATCTTGCCAGGGTTGGAGAATTTGAGCGAAAGGGAGAGGCAAAACAGGCCGGGGCTGTTTTTCCTGGAGTGTCAGAGGCTGAGGGGTGACCTTATAGAGGTTTATAAATCATGAGGGACATGGATAGGATAAATAGGCAAAGTCTTTTCCCTGGGGTTGGGGAGTCCAGAACTAGAGGGCTTAGGTTTAGGGTGAGAGGGGAAAGATATAAATGAGACCTAAGGGGCAACTTTTTCACACAGAGGGTGGTCCATGTATGGAATGAGCTACCAGAGGATGTGGTGGAGGCTGGTACAATTGCAACATTTAAGAGGCGTTTGGATGGGTATATGAATAGGAATGGTTTGGAGGGATATGGGCTGGGTGCTGGTAGATGGGACTAGATTGGGTTAGGATATCTGGTCGGCATGGAAGGGTTGGACCGAAGGGTCTGTTTCCATGCTGTACATCTCTATGACTCTATGAGTTCAACCTGGATAAATGTGAAGTGATTCATTTTGGAAGGTTACATTTGAATGCTGAATACAGGGTTAAAGGCAGCATTCTTGGCAGTGTGGAGGAACACTGGGATCTTGGGGTCCACAAACATAGATCCCTCAAAGTTGCCACCCAAGTCTATAAGATTGTTAAGAAGGTGTATGGTGTTTTGGCTTTCATTAACTGGGAGATTACGTTTAAGAGCTGCAAGGTTTTGCTGCAACTCTATGAAATTCTGGTTAGACCACACTTGGAATATTGTGTCTAGTTCTGGTCGCCTCATTATAGGAATGATGTAAATGCTTAAGAGAGAGTACAGAAGAGATTTACCAGGACACTGCCTGGATTGGAGGGCATGTCTTATGAAGCGAGGTTGAGTGAGTTAGGGCTTTTCACTCTGGAGAGAAGAAGGAAGAGAGGGTCTTGATAGAGGTGTACAAGGTAATGAGAGGCATAGATAGAGTAGATAGCCAGAGATTTTTCCCCAGGGCAGTAATGGCTATCATGGGGGGACATAATTTTAAGGTCATTGGAGGAAGGTTTCAGGGACAGAGGTAGGTTCTTTATGCAGAGTGGTAGATGCATGGAATGCACTGCCAGCAGTGGTAGTATCGTCAGAGATATTATGGACATTTAAACAGCTGCTGGATAAGCACATGGATGGCAGTAAATTGAGGAGTGTGTAAATTAGGTTCATCTTAGATTAAGATAAATGCTCTGCACAACATAGTGAGCTGAATGGCCTGTACTGCGCTGATAAAAAAATTACTTCCCCAGGTTCATTTTCAAAGGGATCTTTGTTCACCTTGACCTGTCTCTTCCCTTTTCTAAATTTAAAGAAGCTCTTATTGACAGTTTTTATGTTCCTCACTAGTTTTCACTCCATTTATTTTCTCTCTTATTGAGTTTTTCTAATCTCCTTTGCTGAGGCTATCCCTACTTTTGCCTCCTTAAATGTTTTTCCTTTTAACTTTATACTGTCCTGAACTTCCATGGTTAGCCACAGTTAATTTATTTCTCTCTTAAAAATTTTCTTCCTTATTGGGATATATTTTTGCTGAGACTCATGAATTACCTCCTTAAGTGTCTGCCACTGCTTGATTATTGGCTCTCCTGCTCATCCATCTGTTCAGTCCAGTTTAACTAACTGTGTGCTTGTTTCATTGTAATTTCCTTTATTTAATTTAATCACAGTTGTTTCTGAACCAAGCTTCTCACATTCAAACTACATATTAAATTATATCACGTTACGATCACTACTTCCTAGGGTATCTTTTACTCTGAGGTAATTTATTAAACTTACCTTATCATCCATTACCAGATTTGGAACAACGTGCCCTCTGATTGGCTTTATGAGGTATTGCTCTCAGAAGCTATCCCTCGTACACTCCACAAATTTATTATCGCAGTTGCTCTTTCCAACTTGATTGACCCAAAACAAAATAATGATTAAAGTCAACCATAATTATCTCTCTATTCTTTTTACATGTTCCTATTATTTGTTGATTTATACCTTTTCCAACAGTGTGGCTGTTTGGAAATTCAAATGCTACTCGTACCAGTGACTTCTTTCCTTTGCTGTTATTTACCTTCACCCAAATGGACTCTATGTCATCCAAGTCTAGATTGTCACTCACAACTGTTGTCATTTTATCTCTTATTAATAGTGCCACCCCACCAACTTTTCCTTCCCAAGTCACATAGTAAGTGTGTGCTGCTAGATAGTCAACATGGACACAGGAAACACAGTGACTTGGGAAAAGAGCTTCAGTTTGCAACAAATACAACAGCAATGCTGTAAATAACAGCCATGAATCTGCCATGTCTTTTTTGATCTGATGAAGGCTGTTAATAGGATAATTAGAAGGTCTTATGTAAAGTTTAAGCCAAATTTAGATGCCTGGATAGAGCAGTAAATCTCAAATGCAATAATTTCAAAATGGAATGATAACCAGAATCACTGACTGTGGTGAAAACATGGACTCCTTTGAAGTAACAAATAGTGTGAAGCATGGGTGCCATATGGTTCTGCACTCTTTAGTGTAATCTTTACAATGTTGCCTGGGGAATTTGATGGAAATGTTGATGGAATATACATCAAATTTAGAACAGATGGCTTTTTTTTTCAACCCAAGGCAACGGAAATCCTCAACTAAGGTGTCAGATATGGTAGTAGGAAACTTCTGTTGCTGATGACTGTCTTCTTATGTCACACAATGAGAATGGCCCTCAATGGATCAGGGATTTCTTTTCAAATGTAGGTGATGACGATGGGCTAATCCAAAGGTTTAGCAGAAACAGATACTCCATCAACTATCACAAAGTTCTGACTTCGCCCCATCTACGTATGAACAACGCAATCTGAAAGCTATGGGTAGCTTCATCTATTGCAGAAGCACAATGCTCAGAAATTACAGAATTGTTACAGCACAGAATGAGGCCATTCAACTCATTGTGCCTGCATCAGCTCTTCAATTGGACATCATTGCCAACCTCATACCAATGCACACTATTTCTATTCAAATAATCATCCAATGCTCTCTTAAATGCCTCAACTGAATCAAGTGCCTCCACCAAACTTCTTGATAGCGGGTCATTGAATCCCTACAGTGTGACAACAGGCCATTCGGTCCATCGACTGCACACCGACCCTCCAAAAAACATCCCAGCCAGACCCTAGCCCCCTACCCTATCTCTCTGTTACCCTGCATTTTCCATGGTCAATCCACCTAACCTGCACATCTTTGGACAATAGGAGGAAACCCACACAGAAATGGTGAGAATGTGCAAACTCCATACAGACAGTCACCTGAGAGTAGAATTGAACCTGGGTCACTGGTACAGTGATGTAGCAGTGCTAACCACTGAGACACCAGGTCGTCCCATTGCAGTCATTGTCTTCATTACCAGTGAAGAGGAAAATAGAATTGCCAGAGCAAGCTCCATATTTGCCTGATTATACAAGAGATATCAAACTTAGAACAACACTTGCTGCATGTAAGACTGTAATAATACCTTCGTTCCTATGTGTATGAGAGTTACAGTCTACTCCAGGCATATTACATAGTTGCACAAGTTCAATACAAAATGTTTTCAGAACTTCAAGGAAATCCAGTCGGACAGCAAGCTGCTGAACACTGAGATACTCAAAGAGTATTATACGTGAGGAATAAAAGAATGATCAGGGAGAAGGTAGGGCCAATCAGGGATAGAGGAGGGAACTAGTGCGTGGAGTCTGAGCAGACAGGGGAAGCCCTAAATGAGTCTTTTGCTTCAGTTTTCACCAAGGAAAGAAAACTTGTTGTCAATGAAAACTTCGAGGAGCTGGGATACAGTCTTGACCAGATCAGGTTTGTGCTAGAAACATTGGAAAACATTAAGATTGATAAGTCCCCAGGGCCAGACCAGATTTATCCTAGGCTGCTCCTGGAAGTGAGAAAGGAGGTTGCTAAGCCGCTGGCGAGGATCGTTGCCTCCTCACTCTCCACAGGAGTCGTACCGGAGGATTGGAAGGAGGCGAATGTTGTTCCTCTTTTCAGCAAGGGAAATTGGGAAATCCCTGGCAATTACAGACAAGTCAGTGTTACGTCTGTGGTCAGCAAAGCTTTGGAAAGAATTCTGAGGGATAGGATTTATGACCATTTGGCAAAGCATAGTGTAATTAAAGGCAGTCAGCATGGCTTTGTGAGGGACAGGTCGTGCCTCACAAATCTTATTCAGTTCTTTGAGGAGGTGTCAAGACAGGTCGATGATGGTCAAACAGAGGATGTGGTGTATATGGACTTCAGGAAGGTATTTGATAGGGTAGGCTCATTCATCAAGTCAGGAAGTATGGGATACAGGGAGATTTGTCTATCAGGATTCAGAATTGGCTAGCTGACAGAAGGCAGAGAGTGGTTGTAGATGGGAAGTATTCTGCCTGGAGGACAGTGTTGAGTGGGGTCCCGCAGGGCTCTGGTCTTGGGCCTCTGCTTTTTGTTGTTTTTATAAATGACTTGGATGAGGGGGTTGAGGGATGGGTTAGTAAAGTTGCAGATTACACAAAGGTTGGAGGTGTCATCAATAGTATAGAGGGCTACTGCCAGGATGCTGCCTGGACTGGAGAGCTTGTCTTATGAAGAAACGTTGAATAAGCTCAGACTTTTCTCTCTGGAGAGAAGGAGGAAGATAGAAGATGTGATCGAGGTGTACAAAATAATGAGAGGAATAGATAGAGTCAACCTTTCCCCAGGGCAGGATTGACTGGTACGAGAAGTCATAGCTGAAGATATTGGGAGGAAGGTATAAAGGAGACATAAGAGGTAGGTTCTTTATGCAGAGAATTGTGAATGCATGGGATGCGTTGCCAGCTGTGGTGATGGAAGCAGAGTCATTGGGGACATTTAAGTGACTGCTGGACATCCACATGGATAGCAGTGAGTTGAGGGGTGCGTAGGTTAAGTTACTATATTTTACATTAGGATTAAATCGTGGCACAACATCATGGGCTAACGGGCCTGTTCTGTGCTGTACTTTTCTAATGTTCTATGTTTTATGTTCTACCAGCCTGTCTAGAACTGAAGTATTCATCATCAGAACTCAGCTCAGATTGAGTCAATAAGAAATCCATATCATGGACATTAAAATCCCTAGTACTGATGAATTCACAATTTAAAGTTCAGCACTGCCTGAGAGTGAGGCTGAGTATGAGATTCATGAACCCGAAGCTGAACATTAGGAAATGTGACATGTCCATCATGGATGAAGTGAAAAATGTTCATGAAAGAACTATCTGGGGAACAATCTCAAGAGGTTACAGTGCTTGTTTCAAATGTAAAAGAATGCAAGCAACAAAGTTATAAAGAGAGCATAGTCCCGACAAAGTTAGATAAACCATTCTTGCCATCCTTTGCAGCTCCATGGTGATATTAGAATGCACAACAAATGATCTATTCTTACGAAAAATGGCCATTTTCAATTCTGAAGGAATGAACTGTTCTAAACCCTTTCCTATATTAAACATGGTTCAATAAAAATCAGCCTTTCCAAGGCTTGAAGAATTAGGACATTTTCATGCTGTGTTATTGAGAGTGACAGTGCAGTGATTCTTAAAGGCCTAGGTGCTAACCCATCCTTATTCTACAAAATGAAACTCATAAAACCTCATACTAGGTCAGAAATCAGGCAAAAGTCCTTTATATTAAGCCCTGTTTCAAGAGATTTAGCTCCTGTTTATGACAAAGATTTTCAGAATTACTATTCATCTGTTTAATCATTGAAGCAGGAAATTTCATGTTTGAGTCTGACTCCAAGATCTGATTAGCGCAGGGAAAGTGCATTTGTAATGAGGGTAAACAGGTTGCATAACAATCTGCAAATTTCCTCCGACACATGCCAATAACAGGCAGTAAGAGTGGAGGAGATCTCTGGTCAGGCATGTGATGACAATAAATTGGAATTTAGACCATAGCTCATAGAATCCCTACAGTGTGAAAACAGGTCATTTGGCCCAACAAGTCCACACTGACCCTTCGAAGCATAACTCACCCAGACCCTTACCCTATTATTATACATTTACACCTGACTAATGCACCGAGCCTACACATCCTAGAACACTATGGACAATTTAGCACAGCCAATTCACCTAACCTGCATATCTTTGGATTGTGAGAGGAAACCAGAGCACCTGGAGGAAACCCACACAGACACGGGGAGGATATGCAAACTTCACACAGACAGTCCCCAAGGCAGGAATCAAACTCAGGTCCCTGGTTCTATGACGCATCAGAGCTAACCACTGAGCCACCGTGCCACCCATAGATGTAGGCTACAACGTGTTTGCAAAAGCATATGTTTCTATAGCAACCCAGACTCCTTGTGTGATCTTAACTCATCATTTTTACACTCACACTCCTGCGACTAAATATCGACTGCAGCAGAAGTGTAGCTAATACAATACTTTAAGCAAATCATCTCACAACAAAGACTACATGGACTATAGTTGATCATTTCCCTTGCACTCTGAACTCAATTTCATAACTTTTGTATTTTGATTATTTACTTATTTGGATTTCCTTTGACAGAAAACTTTTATTTTAAATAGAGACCTAAAGAAAAGATTTATTGCACAATATTAAGATAAAGATGTCATGTTTATCTTTGTTTTTACATGCATAAATATTACAAGAATTGCATTAATTATTAGTTAAGTATTACAAACTGCGGATGCTGGAGAATTACTGACTGAAAGTCATGCATGCAATCAAAATTCCAGACCATGTACGAAATCCCAAAAATGGAGATGATACACTTATTCCAAAACAATGTCAGCATGATATTGGAACCAAAAAATATAATTGAGATTAAAGGTAAAATATGTGAATGCAAAGCCAGAAAGTGCAGTAAGCACAATGCAACTCTTAGGTATGATTATATGGAATTATGCACAAGTAATTTTCAAATGCTGTTTCCACGTACACAACACAATCTTCTCCTGTGTTGCTATGCAATTAAGCAGCTCATTCTACTGTCAGGCATGTCATTAAGTGCCATTGACTGTATCTTAGAAAAATCTTGCATTAGATAATACAACTAAAATATCAAACAAGAACAATTGTCATTCACAGAAGTCTGAAAAATACATTACCAAAGAATGGCATGTACCTGACTAGAAATTCTAAGAACTTCCATTATTTTCACGGAATCTAAACTTTCTTTATGTTCTCTGCCTCCTTTCCATTTGCTTTGCAGTTATTGTCACCCCTTCATCTCCTTTTGTACATCATTATTCAGCCAATTTCATTTCTATCATTGACATTCAATTATATTCTTCTAACCTTACAAGCATTCAGAATTTATTCTTACTTGTCAATTTTAAGAATTCAGATTCTCTCAGGCAAAGTACCAGTTTAAAACAATGTTCTGAGACTTGAGACCTCTGAGCCATCCTCCCCATCCCTAACCACACTCCAGAGGCACATAGTTCTTCCACAGAGTCCTCCAAGTCATTTGTAAATACTGTGAGCAAGAGAAGGCATGGTGGATGGAGGTATGCTTGTGTCCACTCCCTCTTGCTCTCCTTGTGTATCCTCTATTTTATGCATCCTTACTGGCCTCTTCTTGCTCTCCATATTCTTCTTCTTTCCTGATCTCCCCTCTGCTCCCCTAATGCTACACTCTCTTGGTGCTTCCTGCTAAGAATAGACAGACTTTGCAGTTAGAAGCAGATGCATCTATCTCATCGATATCTGTAAGCAAAAACCTATTTTCTTAAATACATTATCAAAACATTCTTTACAAGTTACATTTTCATGTCATATAGATGAGCGAAATTGCCTCCTTCTTCATTGTAATCTGTGAGAATTTATATGTGGGGAAAGTTAAAAATCACACAACGCCAGGTTATAGTCCAACAGGTTTGATTGAGAGCACTAGCTTTTGGAGCACTGCTCCTTCATCAGATGGTGTTGGGAGATATCAATGATTCAAATGATTCAAATGAAAGGGTTCTTTAACCAAATATGTTGAAGGACTAATTGTTAAAAGGTACCAAATGGAGAGGCTGCACTTTGCCAAACGGTGGAGAGAGAGCTCACCCTATTTTTGGTGGCTGCATTTACTTGGAGGTGACTTGATTATTACTGGAGGAGATCTTGAAGCTAGTCAATCACTTGTTTCTTTGACTGCATGTAATATTTGGTCGAGGAATATAAGGACAGAACATAAAGCAAAAAAAAACCGAGCAAGAGAATTTTGTTAGAATAATCTTACCTCCTGAAGCAAATCAATCAATTTCTTTCATATGCAAAAATACTGTTGTGCTGATAACAGTATGACAATCCCAGCCTGGATCTCTTTTGAATCAATAATTGCAGTCCCTCGAAAGAATCCTGGTGAATAGAATTCCTTCATATGTGGGAACTAGAAGACGGAAATGAAAATTATTAATCAATTATATTTCATTTTACTTTTAATTCTTGGACAGAGAGCCTTGAATGTGATTTTTAGTTTGTGCAGCATGAATTCATGAATACTGCTGCCTGATACCTGCAGCACTGCATTTTGTTATTTAAAATCAAAAGCATATTTGCGTCTAAATGTTTGGAGAAGCAGATCTCATATAGGTTCTCATCAAGATCTAATTCCCTGTTTAGATGTGAAAACAAGTGATGGGGATTAGATTTTTCCAGAAATGCTTTTAATTTTACAATTGCCATGGTAACACTGGGCTGAAAATCACAATTGCTAAATAATTAATCCATCCTCCCATCATCTAGCTCAATGAGCCAAATGCAGGAACTCAGTGTAGCTGTTGTATATTGCACTGAGGAGAATACACCATGGGAAATTTGGAGGTGACTTGTGGCATAGTGGTAGTGTCCCTACTTCTGGACAAAGAGACTCACCTGCTCTAGGCATGCGTCATCAAATAGGTTGATCAAATACAAACACAGAAATAGGGCTTTTGTGGCATGATGGTAGTGCCCCTACCTCTGGGCACAGATACAAAGGTTAAAGTGCCACTTGCTCCAGAAGGTTGTTTATGAAATATCAACTTTGTGTAGAAGGAGAGGTGAACACTGCAGAGGCTAGAGTGCACTATGCTCCTCATCCTTGAACTCTATTTTCACTTCTTTCCCTACCTTTCCCTTTTGCGATAACAACACTGCCTCAGGTGGGCAGTGCTTGTAAATTGTTATTTTAATTAATGGCTTGGGCGGTATGGTGCTGGTATTCCTTTTTGAAAAAGCATCATGTGGAATGAGGGGGTGGGCAACATAGAGGCTGGAGTGCATTATCCACCCCTCTAATTCCATTCTGCTTTAACCCATTCCTCTTTCATGATTTTCCCTTCAAGTTTTATTATTGCACTGCCCTTGGTAGGCAGTGCTTGTTAATTGTCGAAAAGTGTGGAGCTGGAAAATCACAGCAGGTCGGGCAGCATCCGAGGAGCAGGAGAGTGGATGTTTCGGGCATAAGCCCTTCATCAGGAATGTGGCATTTCTGATGAAGGGCTTATGCCCGAAACATGGATTCTCCTGCTCCTTGAATGCTGCCCGACCTGCCATACTTTTCCAGCGTCTCACTTTTTGACTCTCATCTCCAGCATCTACAGTCTTCACTTTCTCTTTGTGCTTTTTAATTGTTTAATTGATTTAATTTGATGTTGGATTTTCAAAATAAAAACACACAACGTGAAGTGCTGTTATGATTCAGTGTTGGTGACTCTTTCTCTTTGTCAAAAGGTCCAGGTTCAAGTCCTACCTGCACAGGTATGGTGTTAGATACCTGAACAAGGTGATTAAAAGTACTTTTTGCACAGTTGAAAGGTAATGTGGTCTGTTTGATTGAGACTCTCAGAAAAAGCCACCATGTGGATTTGATCTCAGCAGTCATTATTGAACAGCTTATGTCTGCCTCCACAACAGAGAGGGCAGAATAACAAGATGTGCATCCATTACATTATTCTATGGCAGCCTAGCTGACAACTTTCAAATGTATATTTTTATTTTTTTGTACGTTGACTCTCTCATGTCATATGTGATGTTGTACAGTTCTACATATTATTTAAAAGGATGAATGAGATTTATAATGCCATTTGAGGCTCTATCAACATGCAGAGTTTTACTTTCCTCATTACAAAAGGAAAATGTCAATGTGGTTGATAGAGTATCATCAAGTATACAGATATGCCAAAGGATTTAATAGTCAATTAATTCCTTTTGAATTGCAGTCACACATTTCATGTGGGTAAATGAGGTAAGCTCCCACACAAAAAAGAATCAAATGAATAATGCTTTAATGTATTTGTTGTGGTATGGCTTGAGGGAGCCATTTATTTAGAACACCTCAAGAATGTCCTACTCTTCTCCAGACAATAAACATTAATATAAGTTGATTAAGTTGAAGACTGAGGCCCCATTGCAACTTCTAAGTATTTCAATGTAAACTATGCTTTGACATCCATGCGAATCACTGAAGCAGGGATGAGAACACCACTTAACAACATATTTGAAATAAACATCTCCAATTTATACAGTACCCCATCAGGAATACCTTGCAGTGCAAACCCAGGTTACATATTCAAGTTCATAATGGTTTGGGGTTTGAATTCATAACCTGCTTCAGAGACCCAAGTGTTACCAAGTGAAACACACCAACAATTGTGGTCTAGAGTTGGCAATTTTTTTTTCTTACTAAATTGGTTAGTTGTCAGCTATCGTTTCCCTGGTGTGACATTATTCATCGGCCTAAACCATGACCTCACTTGCAGTTTAAGAGACTTTTTATCGATAACCATGTCTTCACTTCTTAAACTGCCTTATGAGGGTGAAATTGAGCTGTGTGGTTTGAATCCCACTTGCAATTTTGAAAACGTCTACCCTGAAATTGTTCATACTTGTTTGACAATTTGCAAAAATAAATTATTCTAAAACTGGAATAGGATATGCACTTGACAGACAATATGCAGCTCTTAAAAACAGATATTGTTTCGATCAATTCCCCTCAAGTGAAAACTTAGTATTACTGTAAAGCAAATACACTGCGAAAAACAAATCTCTCTTCCTCTCTCAGCTGTAATCTTTTTGAAATTTAAGTGTTCACGCTGCAAGGCAAGAAAAAGTAGAAAAATTGTTTCTCCACTCATATTGGGCTCTGAGTCATTGAGGTAGAGTGCTACAACTAGTCTTCATTTCTCGATATGTTCTAATCAACTTGTTCAGGGACATTACAACACACCTGGAGGAGTAGGACTTGAACCTGGGCCTCCAGGCTCAGAGGCAGTTAATGTGATGTTATTCACTTTGGAAGTAAAAATAGTAGGTCAGAGTATTATTTAAATGATGAAAGATTACAGGATGCTTTTGTGGAGAGGCACTCAGGAGTGCTCACACATGAACCATTAAAAGTTAATTTACAGGTGCAACAGGTAATCAGGAAAGCAAATGGAATATTGGTTTTGATTGCTCGAGGATTGAATTTAAGTGCAGGGAGATTCTACTGAAATTGTACAATGTGCTGGTGAAGCCGCACCTTGGGTATTGTGGGTAGTTCTGGTCTCCTTACTTGAGGAAGGGTATACTGGAGACCGTGCAGAGGAGGTTCACCAGATTGGTTCCAGAGGTGATGGCGGTTATTCTATGAGGAGAGGTTGAGCTGCCTGGCACTATACTCATTAGAATTTAAAAGAATGAGAGGGGATCTTATAGAAATCTTTAAAATTATGAATTGAATTGAATTTATTGTCACATGTACTGAGGCACAGTGAAAAGCTTTGTCTTGTGAACAAAACAGGCAGATCACATAGTTAAATATGAAAGGGATAGATAAGATAGAGGCAGGCACATAGTTTCCACTGGTGGGTGAGACTAGGACTAGGGGACATGGCCTCAAGATTAGGGGGAGTATATTTAGGACAGAGATGAGGAGGAACTGCTTTTCCCAGAGAGTAGTGAATCTATGGAATTCTCTGCCCAAGCAAGCAGTAGAGGCAGCTTCACTAAATATATTCAAGATACAGTTGGATGGGTTTTTGCCTGGTAGGGGAGTTAAGGGTTATGTGGATAATGCAGGTAGGAGGACCTGAGACAATGGTGAGATCAGCCATGATCTTAATGAATAGTGGAGCAGGCTTGACAGGCCAAATGGCCTACTCCTGCTTCTGTTACCATGATACAGTGAACATGAGACTTCATGGGTAATAGGTATAGCAGCAGGTATAGGATGAGTGTGATGCAGCAGAGAGGAGAAGGACATTGATCTCCTTCCTGCACTGCAGCCCAGTACTTTATACCATGGAGGCAGCACTGACCCAGTTGGCAATCTCCAATCAGAATGGCATGGTCTCACGGCATGGCCTCAACCACCAGTCCACCAATACGAGGACTTCTCTCTTCTCAACAACCCTGTTCCTTACTGGAAAAACACTGTGCCTTGTTTCCCTTTCCTGAAAACATAATCTCCAAAACTGACCAGGGCAGCTTCCAGAGACAAGCACTCCAGGGTTGCAATGGGCTTTCAAAAAATGGCACAGAGTTAAGGGATGCTAGTCTGTGGGTGGATGGCCATTGAATGGTGAATACTCACAGGAATGGTGCATGATAAATTGGGGTGGAAATCAGAAGTGATACATGCCATGGGGTGGGAATGACAATGTGGTGAGTTTAGTAGAATCACTTCACTCAAGTCGACTTGTTAGCCAATCCTTAATCCATGCTATTACATCACTTCCTATCCCACATGCATTAATTTTGCTCATCAGCTTCCTCTGAAGGACTCCTCAAGATTGACTTTTCTCGATTCAGAGACTGTGTGACAGTTTAATGCAAATTCAACATTGACTTTCAGACCAATGCCTTATACATCAAATTGAACTGCTCACATTTTGCAGTTATTTGTCATAATTAATTGAAATAATACACATGATTTTCATTTGTTATTGGAAATTCAAAAATATTATACTGTACAGCTGGATTCATTATTATTCCTTGAAAGAATGCAACTTAAAATAAAATCCCTTGATATAGATTTCATCCAATAAAGAACCTTGTAATACAGGAGGATAGCACTCTGTCCATTGACTCTATTCTAGCTCTTTAATAGAAATATCTTGTTGGTCTGATTTGTCTTAGTCTTTCTATAGTTCTGCAAACTTTCTGTTTTCAAATGTATATTTAATTGCCTTTTAAAAGCCATCCATGCATCTGCAAACACCACCGTGTCATGAGTTGATGCAAAATGTCTTTTACCTCAACCCTCCTTTGGTTCTGAAGTAATTATTTTCATTCGATATCCTCTTGTTACCAAGCCAATTTTCAGCTTCTCTTTTTTTGAAATTTTAAATTTCCTTATAACATTGAACACTTTTGTTAAATATTCCTTGAATCTACTTGGTTTAAGGAAAACAATCCAAGACTCGATAAATCCTAAAGCCCATTATCCCCAGTATCATTTTGAACTTGGTATTTTTCTGAATATTTGGTTTCCAGATCCAGACACAGTCGCCCAGCTGCAAGCATTCCTTTTCTCATTCATTAGATATGAACAATTGCTGTCAAGGCTAGAATATATTGTCAATCCCTATCTATCCATGCGAATGTGGTGGTGGGCCACCTTCTTGTGCCACACTGTTCATGTACTGAAGTTCTTAATTGGGGGCTTGCAGTATTTTGACCTGGTGACAATGGAAGAATTGCGACATATTTCCAAATAAGGATGGTGCACGCCATGGAGGGAACTTGGAGATGGTTGTATTTTCAAACACCTGATTATCTAGGCCATAGAATTTGTGTGGTGCTTTTTAAGAAGAGTTGCTGTGGTGCATGTTACAGCTGACACACTGCAATTACATTGTGACTATTATTCCTTGATAGATTGCTCCTTATGAAAATGTTGAGTAAAGAAGCAACATTTTAAAAATCCAAATTAAATATAAATCTCTTTGCCAGGTATCTCGTGTATATCAGTGAGCAATGCTTTAGCAATACACCCAATAGTCACAAATACATTACAGGGTGTTATTTATATGATTACTCAGTGATAGGTCAACCTAAAATCATACATCAATCACATTCTTCAGCAATTAAAACTTAAATGAAGTATCAAAACATTTGTTACAATAAATTTTCTGCCTTTTTTCCAAAATGGGCAGGATGTTTCATTCATACTTGTCTAATTGTGCGTTTCACTCGAGCTTCAAGCCATTATGTTAAACAATCTAGCCTGACATTTTGCATCTGTTATAAAGGTCCTTCCATAATTACACCACTTTTAGATACTACAGGTACTGATGATTATCAATGCAACTTCCTATTCCGGTCACACATGCTTTATAATCACAAGAGAAAACAGGAACTCTCAAATTAATGACTTTTTACACGTTGTTACTTGGTGAATTAATGAGAAACAGGATTTATCTGATACCAAAAAGCACAGAAATCACACACAGCTGATATTATCAATCATTGTAAACGCAATGAGTTAAAATGGAGAATATGAGAGGCCATTGGAGATGGTAGAAAGTGGAGCTCTGAACAACCACAAGATTGGATGCAGTGGTGTGTGGAGCTCAAAGGGGCACAACCTAATATTGACAATAGCCTTTAATGCAACTGGAATAATGACACAGAGAGTGGGCCTTTTGTTCAGATCACCTTGGATCACGGCTACTTGGAACCTATGGTTGCATCTGATCTGCTTTTGAGTTGTGGTATTTTATTCTACATTTTTATTCTAATTTTATCTCACATCCATTCCACTGCCTTATCCCACTCTGCACAATGAAAATCATGCCATTCAGTGACAAGCTGATTGAAGTGAGCCAGGAAATTTTCCAACACAAGCCATACAAACTTCAGCTTCGATCTCAATGAAATAAAACAAAGATTCCATGTCCATTTTTTTGGACAGATTCATTAACTTGTTCTGCTATTAACAAAGGTGTGAACACCAACACTCACCACCCACACAAGGTGGTTATCTGACCATGCATCTCTTTCAAAAGTGTGCCATTTAATTCAGGGCTGACCTTATCAAGATTTATAAAATCATGAGAGGCATAGATAAGGTGAATAGCAAATGTCTTTTCTCTAGGAGGGGAGAGTTCAAAACTAGGGACCATTTTTTAAGTGGAAAGGAGAAAGTTTAAAAAGGACATGAGGAGCAACCTTTTTACACAGAGAGTGTTTCATATGTGGAGTTAGCTGCCAGAAAAAGTGATGGAAGCAGGTACAATTAAAACATTTAAAAGACACTTGGAGAAGTCCATAAATAGGAAAGGTTTGGAGGGATATTGCCAGGAGTAGGCAAGTGGGACTAGTTCAGTTTAAGAACATGGTCAGCGAGGGCTGGTTGGACTGAAGGATCTGTTTCCATGCCATATGACTCCATGGCTCTAATCGCCTTGCTTCATTCTCTGTCAAAGTACATTTTTTCACGCTACTCCGCAATAACCTTCCCTTTGAATTCTTATTTAAAGCACTTCACAACCAAGCTAACTCCTCAAAGAGAGAAGTTGGAAATCACAGACATTATATTTGTTTGACTAAGCAGTCTTTGAATTGAGAGAATTTGTAATCCATCTCTCTCATAGTTTTACAGCATGAAAGACCCCTCATTAATAATTGCATGCAGGCCCATTCTTAAATCCACCGTGATTCAATTCAGATTTCAAAGCCTCTTCAATGCTTCTTTGTGGAAACATAACCAAATGAATCTGATAGATGCAATATAGCACATTGAATGTGCTCCATTATTACCAACCAGCTAGCAAGCATCATTGAATATTGATCTCCAGTTGCTGGGAAGATGGGGACCATTGGAGAGAATATGTTCAGTTGATTACACTTGATCCTTGCAAGAGAGCATGTGCAGCTGACATTAATATGGACTGTTCCTCATTCTGGCTCCCTCCAGAGGAAAAGGAATGCCCATGGTAAGCAATTTAATGAGAAAACTTTGCAAACTTTTACCGACCTGCTCACCACAGAGGTCATGAAAGAACAAAGAAGGACAAAACGTTCAGTTGATGTAATCCATTCCTTCCAAATGCCTGATCTAAAATCCACATTACCACAAGCACCATGTATTTTAATAATGTTATATGTGACAACGTCACTCATAAAAATCCCTGCAGTGCAGAAGCAGGCCATTCAGCCCAACAAGTCTACACCAATCTTCCAAAGAGCATCCCAGCCGGACCCCACTCTGTAACCCAGCACTTTCCATGACAAATCCATCTAACCTACACATCTTTGGACTGTGGGAGGAAACTGGAGCATCCAGAGGAAGCCCATGTAGACACAGAGAGTATGTGCAAACCCCATACAGACAGTCTCCTGAGCGTAAATTGAGCCTGGATCCCTGCTACTGTGAGGGAGCAGTGCTAACCACTGAGCCATCATGCTGCCCTATATCATGCAATAATTTCTACCTCACTCTAAGGACTGCTGACCGTACTGTATGTTCTTGTAATTCACCCACAGTATTTAGTAGTTGCTGGCAAGGTCAGCTTTTATTATCTCACCACAGCTGCCTTTGACAAAATAACGATGAACTTTTATTTTTGAATAATTACAGATAGCATTTTCTCCTCTTCTTTATAGCACATCTGAGTCACTCAGAATACCATGGGCATGACATCACATTAAGGTTATACAAGGTAGAGAATGCAGTATTGTGAAGAAGGGTCACTGGTTTAAAAATGTGAATTCTGTTTTCTCTTCACAGACCTGCTCCACTCTGTCACACCAACAGAGTTTCCCCAGCAATTTCTGATTTTGTGGGTTTAAATCTCCACATGCACAGTTTTTTTTTAAATTAAAGAATGTAGGTTTCCTTTTCTAAAATATCAGTTATAGTTCAGATGGATGGTCACAACAATTAGGGGTGGCACGGTGGCTCAGTGTTGCCTCACAATGCCAGGGACTCAGGTTTCATTCTAGCCTCGGGCGACTGGCTGTGTGGAGTTTGCACATTCTCCCGGTGTCTGCGCAGGTTTCCTCCCACAGTCCAAAGATGTGCAGGTCGGGCGAATTGGCCATGCTAAATTGGTCAGAGTGTTAGGTGCATTAGTCACAGGGAAATGGGTCTGGGTGAATTACTGTTCAGAGGGTTGGTGTGGATTTGGTGGGCCAAAGGGCCTGTTTCCACACTGTAGGGAATCTAATCTAACAGCTTCATTATCAAGTGTCGGAAGCTGAGGGGTGACCTTCTAGAGGTTTATAAAGTCATGAAAGGCATTCTTATGAAGGTGTAGATGTGTACTGTACCTTTAAGAGAGAGAGAGAGGAAGTCACCAAGGACTGACTGAAAGCACAGAGTGTGCTGAACAATTTAAAATGTAACATTTAGTTGAAACAAATAGCTAGAGTTGTGTTGCCATAAGAAGAAAAACAAATTCAAATTTGACCAATCAGCTTAACTTATGCCCCAGACACCAAAGTCTAATTGAGCCTGAATTTTACTGTTTGGGATGACATGAAACCAATGAAGTGATCCAATTGTTTTGGGGTATAAAACCAGACATTTTAAACTGTTGGGGGAGAACAGCAAAGAGCACCAACAAGCACAGACTGCTAGCCAAATAGCCTTCTGCAAGGTACTGGCTCATAAGGAAGGTTGTGCAACAGAAGAAAAGATGACCCAGGAAAACACAAAGCAGAATTGACAAGCTGGCTGGTTTTGAAACATGATTTTTTTTTTGTAAATCTTAATCATTTTTTTATTGGACCAGTATTGTGGAGTGGGAGGTAAAAGATATGTTTAAGAGAAAGGAGTTGTAAATAATTGTGTTTTAATGTTCTCTGTCAGACTTAAAGATTAAAATTGTTAATTTTTACTTTAAATAGTGAGATTTGGGATGGTTCTTTACCTCTTGAAATTTAACAGATTACAGTGCGAGATGAACTTCTCTTTATGTTGGGTTTAAGTTAGCGGGGGGCCGGGGGTGGGGGGGTTTAACAGCATGGATAGGAGAAATTGACAAGCTCTTTTCCCGGGGGTGGGGGTGTCCAGAACTAGAAAGTTTAAGGTGACAAGGTAAAGATTTAAAAGGAACTTAAGGAGAAACTTTTTCAGGTAGAGGTTGATGCATGTAAGGAATCAGAGGAAGTGGTGGAGGTAACATTTAAAAGGCATTTGGATGGGTATATGAATGGGAAGGGTTTATAGAGATATGGGCCAAATGTTGGCAAATGGGACAAGATTAGATTAGGATATCTGGTCGGGCATGGACGAGTTGGACTGAAAGTGAAAGTGAGGACTGCAGATGTTGGAGATCAGAGTCAAGATTAGAATGGTGCTGTAAAAGTACAGCAGGTCAGGCAGCATCCGAGGAGAAGGGAAATTAACGTTTCGGGCAAAAGCCTTTCATCAGGAATGAAGGCAGGGAGCCTCCAGGGTGGAGAGATAAATTGGGGGGAGGGGGGGTTGTTGGGGCAGGGGAGAAGGTAGCAAGAGAGCAATAGGTGGAGCGAGGTGGGGATGGAGGTGATAGGTCAGAGAGGAGGGTGGAGTGGATCATTGGGAAGGAAGATTGGCAGGTAGGACAGGTCATGAGGATGGTGCTGAGCTGGAAGGTTGGGACTGGGGTAAGGTGGGGGGAGGTGAAATGAGGAAAATGGTGAAGTCCTGGGGTTGAAGTCTTCCAAGGCAGAGGATGAGGCATTCTTCCTCCAGGCATCGGATGGTGAGGGAGTGACGATGAGGTTGATTGGTGCAGGTGTCGTGGAGATTTTCCCTAAAGTGCTCAGCGCGAAGGCATCCAGTCTCCCCATTGTAGAGTAGTCCGCATCGGGAGCAGCGGATACAATAAATGTCATTTGTGGATGTGCAGGTTTGAAGGACGTGGATCATTCACTTGGACCATCTCTGACACCTCCTTCCCCTTCCTGGACTTCTCCATCTCCATCAATGGTGACCAACTCCCAAACCCACCGATTCCCACAGCTATCTGGATTACGCCTCTTTCCACCCTACCTCCTGCAAAAATGATATCCCATATTCCTAATTCCTCTGCCTCCACCGTACCCACTCCAAGAAGGACCAGTTCCACCACAGAATACACCAGATGGCCTTCTTCTTTAAAGACCATAATTTCCCATCCCACGTGGTTGAAGATGCTCTCCAACGCATCTCATCCACGTCCTGCATTTCCGCCCTCCGACTCCAACCCTCCAACCATTACAAGGACAGAACCCCCCCCCCCCCCCCCCCCCCCCAGTCCATCCCTTCCACCCCACCAACCTCCACATAAACCGCATCATCCGCCGACATTTCTGCCAACCTCCAAACGGACCCCACCACCAGGGATATATTTCCCTCCCCACCCTTTATGCTTTCCGCAAAGACCGTTCCCTCCGTGACTGCCTGATCAGGTCCACGCCCCCCCAACAACCCACTCTTCTGTCCTGGCACCTTCCCCTGCCACCGCAGGAATTGTAAAACCTGCGCCCACACCTCCTCCCTTCCCTCCATCCAAGGCCCTAAAGGAGCCTTCCACATCCATCAAAGTTTCACCTGCACATCCACCAATGTCATTTATTGTATCCGTTGCTCCGAATGTGTTCTCCTTTACACTGGGGAGATTGGATGCCTTCTTGCAGGGCGCTTTAGGGAACATCTCCAGGACACCTGCACCAATCAACCCCACCGCCCTGTGGCCCAACATTTCAACTCCCCCTCCCACTCTGCCGAGGACATGTAGGACCTGGGCCTCCTCCATAACCGCTCCCTCACCACCCGACACCTGGAGGAAGAACACCTCATCTTCCGCCTCAGAACACTTCAACCCTAGGGCATCAATGTGGACTTCACCAGTTTCCTGATTTCCCCTCCCCCCACCTTACCCCAGTTCTAACCTGTCAGCTCAGCACCATCCTCATGACCTGTTCTGCCTGCCAATCTTCCTTCCCACCTATCCGCTCCACCCTCTTCTCCGACCTATCACCTTCATCCCCACCTCCATTCACCTATTGCACTCTTAGCTACCTTCTCCCCAACCCCAACCCCCTCCCATTTATCTCTCCACCCCAGAGGCTTCCTGCCTCATTCCTGATGAAGGGCTTTTGCCTGAAACGTCGATTTTCCTGCTTCTCGGATGCTGCCTGACCTGCTGTGCTTTTCCAGCACCATTCTAATCTTGAGTTGGACTGAAAGGTCTGTTTCCTGCTGTACATCTCTATATCACAAGGAAATGTAAACTCCACTCAGGGTTTCTGGATAATAATTGAAGGTACTATGTTCTTGCTTCAGACAAATTGCAATCCTGCTTTTCAGGATTCCTGATTCTTGAATGTCCAGTTTATGATTGCTTGTGCTTGTGAATCCCATCCCACAAGTGGTTTTAATTATAAAGACTCGACATACAAACATTCCCTCCTGAATTGTGCTCCGAGTTGTGAACTAATCAACCTGCAAATAAATTGAAGGAACATCAGAACGGAACCTGTTTGCAACTCCCTGTAATCATACATCAGTCAGATTCCATGTGTTTCTTTGATGCCATGGATGAAAACCATACAAGCTGCCATCAAATTTAAAGTATTAACTAAGTTCAGCTCAAATCAAGATTCCACACTCTTGCATGAATTTAAAAAGTCTTTTCAGTGGATCTAAATTTGGAGAAAAGCCACATCAAATTATCCACCATGGTGAGTGACCTGCTTATTATGTTGTTCTGTAAACATTTGAGGAAGCTTTAAAAATCAGTCTGGTACTTCTGGCCATTGGGACATCAAGTTTTTTTTAATTCACTAAGAGGGTGACTCTTGTACCTGAATGTTGTTGTGTTCCAGATCAGACAGGCACATTTATGTTACACTCTAGGTTAGAATGGTGCTGGAAAAGCACAGCAGGTCAGGCACCATCCGAGTAGCAGGAAATTCGACATTTCAGGCAAAAGCCCTTCATCAGGAATGAGAAACATCCGAAAAAGCTTTTGCCCGAAACATCGATTTTCCTGCTCCACCGATGCTGCCTGACCTGCTGTGCTTTTCCAGTACCACTCTAATCTAGACTCTGATTTCTAGCATCTGCAGTCCTCACTTTTGCCCCATTTATGTTACAAACAGGCTGGGGAATCAGTAAGATGTATTGCTTCGGTGTACAAAGTGAGGGATCCAGTGAATAAAGTGTCAAGATTCCATGGCTTGAAACAAATGACAATAAACTTTACTGTTCGAACCACTTAACACTATGTACAACACATTTACAACTAATAGTGTATGATTCATATGGGCGATAGTGACTGAATCCTCCAGAATGCATATTAAATAGCAACTGTGATCAAAACAGATTTGAACAGATCTTTCAGCAATTTCCCCCAAATCTTAATAATGCATCACGCCATCCACTCTCAATCACTGGACAGAATTCAATGTTTCCATCTCGCATCTCTTGGACTGGTCTATTCAAAAAACATTACCAGTCATTGATTGCTCAGTCCAAAAAAGTGATACAGGAACAGGATCTCAACACTTTTTCTTTCCCTTGGGCAAAAGAAACCTTTGACATTTTGAAAATTTCTTCATAATAGCCATGAAAATCATAAGGATCAAACAAAAATCTAACTTCAGACTGGACAGGTAACACTTCCGGTTACAGACTTGCATTTATCATACTTTTTAAACTCACTCGTGGGATATGACTGTCAGGAGTCAGGCCAGTATGATTTGCTGTAGTGATATGATGGCTTCAAGAAGTCAATGATGTCCTGCTTTTTATTTTGAAGAGAAGATTTGAGCTATAGGTGCTGAGCTGCCTATTCAAAGCCAATAAAGTTAACAGATTGTCTGTTTTTTTTAAAAGCTGGAATAATAGAAACAGCAAGAATGGGCGGAGTCAGGCACCCACAGAACCAGGATTTGTGGAAGATGTTATATATCTCTGCCACAGTAGAGCTGGAGTTCTCTCTCTCTCTACCAGAATTTTCTCTTGGTATTCTTTCTCCTGAACTACAGAAACACTGCATGTGAGACAATCTATTTTACTGATTTTGCCTTTGCCAAAAGTGTGTTTATGAGATGTTGCCATATTGGAACAGTTATCGTTTGGTATTTAAATAACCCAATATTATGTTAAGTCTTCCAATACAGTTAATTTTATCTTAATTCTTCTTTCTTCTGTTTGTATTTTAACTGCGGGTGAGAATAAAGTGTGTTTTGTTTAAAGTTGAGTACTGTAACTAATGTGGAACACAACACTTGCCTTTCAATGAGACAAAAGTTTGGGTTGAGGCCATGTCCTTGATATATTTGCAGGAGTTTGGTCTGGTCCAGAACTTCGCCCATCCCCAGTTGCCCATGAGAAGGTCCTTGAGAATAAGCTAGAAAGTTCAAGATGTATTACCCACCCTAGTCACCGTGGAAGGCAACTGAGCTCTAATTCAAACAAAAACAAATACATGTACCAGGAACAATGAGTGGGATTTAAATATCATCACTCAACACCAATGCTTTTCTTATGCCCTTTCTTTAAACTTTGAGCAGATTATCAACAACCGCATTTTTTGCCAAATTCATGCTCAATAAAATGCAGTGAACACTCATGAAAGTTTCCTTTAAAAACATCTTAACTAGTTTGTACTTTTATTCTGTTCCATAATTTTACGGGCCTTTCTGATTTAACAGCAAACTAATGCTATGGCTGCCTCCCCCTCTTCATATATTGTTGCATATTAATCATGCTATATCATACAAACCTTTTACCACAGCTCTTTCAACTTGAATGGAGTTTATTTTCATACTTTCCTCTGCTGTTGACAGAAATGCATTTTCAATTACTCCTTTAAGTTTGCTGTAGAAAGTGTGCATTTCTGATTGATGACCAACTTTAAAAATATCTCTCAATCACATTTTCTATAACAGATTTTCCACTTTCAGATGGGTGAACCTGTGCCAAGGGAATTTTGCCCTTTCTATGCATCATTTTCAAATTTATTCAAGCCACATCCTTCTGTAAGCATTCATTTCCTTCCCACAGATTATGAATTTATTTCAAATTACTTCACAATTTCCTCCAAACATTTGTTTACTCCTTTCTTGTCGATTTCTTTTGTGGGTTGGTTGATGTTTTCAATCAGCTTAGCACCTGCTCCAGTCACTACAATCACCTTTGCTTTTGAGTCATCAAGAGAAAACAATTTTCATCACTTCACAAAGACATTCTGCTCATTTCAGAATTTTTCTTCCAAAGGTAGTCATTGCTTCTTAGACTCTTTCAAACTATTGTCATCTCCTCATTATGACTCTTCATTTTTTTTCCTTTAGCTACTTCTAAAATCTTCTATATTGTACTTCTCAACATTTTCTATTCTCTGTATTGCATCAGAGTTCAAAATCTTTGTTGGCTTATGTAGGACAAAGTTCAAAAACTTGTCAGTCTGAGTTTTTCATTCTGTGTTCAACCAACTGTTCTGATTCATCCACAATTTCTCCTGCCTAAGGCATTTTCACGATACTTCATAGAGCCTGTGACTGTAAGGTTTATCAAGAAGATTTATTGAATATCTTTCTTGGTTGACTTTGTTTTTACAAAATGATAAATGTTTTATCATTTAGATGTTTCTAGCCTTCATACTACTGTGTAGATTCTTGTCAGCAATGCTCAATGGTCACTACCATTTTACAGTTTTCGTGAGCAAACTCAAACTGGGGGAGGTGAAGGCTTCATGGTATTGTTGCTGGACTGTTAATCCAGACACCCAGGTAATGTTCCAGGAGCCTGGGTTCAAATCATGTCACAGCAGATGGTGGAATTTGATTTTTTTTTATAATCTGCAATTTAAAAGTCTAATGATGACCATGAATGCATTGTTTGTAGTTGGAAAATCATATCTAGTTTACTAATGTCCTTTAGGGAAGAAAGCGGTCATTCTTGCCTGATTTGGTCGACATGGGACTCTAGACCCACAGCAATTTTATTGATTTTTAATTGGGCAATTAGGGATGGGCAATAAATACTGGCCTCGCTAGTGATGCCCTCATCCTATGAATGAATAAAAAACCCTCATCTTTCAAGCATACATGTTGGTTCTCTCCACATTAATCAACTTTTCTTTTGCTGAGCGCCAAGTTAATTGCCTTCAATGTTCTTGCATTTCTGGTACTAAATTTTCTTGGATTCCTAATCTCATTGACCTTTTTCTACCTTAACATGTATTGCTTTATGATCTTGGGTTAAAACATCCATATAATTTAGGCAAATTGTCTCAGATATTCCTTCTACAAAATTTCAGTTTCTCTCAACTAGTTGTCTTGAAACTTGAAAATGACAGCTATTTCAAATTTGCCAAATGATTACCCAGTATAAAATTCACCCTTTCAAAAGGATAATCTAGGAACCATCCTCAATGTAACAATTTTGATTGCTAAGCAACTCAGTAAGCTAACTGTCCAAGAGAATAAGTTCGTAAATTGGATAGAAACTCTCTAGTAACATTTGCTCTGGCATGAAAACATCTGGAAGAAAAATCGTATCATTTGCCACAATCAAAGACTGATCTGCTCCAACACCTCTCAAAATATTAGTTTGGTTACTTGTGCAGGTGGGCAAGTAAACAAGTATAGAGTCAGAATCATAGATTCAGTACAGTACACTAGAGGCTCAAGGGCCCATCGAGTATGTGCCGACTTATCTACATCTGTGCCACTTTCCAGCGCTTGGCCATAGCTTTGAATGTTATGACATTTTTAATGTGTTCATCCACATACTTTTTAAAAGTTGTTAGGTTTCTTCCACAACTGCACTCCCAGGAGTGAATTCCAGATTCTCACCATCCTCAGAGTGAAAATATTTTTCCTCAAATCCTATCCCTTCACCTGTCATGGTAGGAGAGTTTAGCTTTCTAAACATAGACTTGGACTCCATAGTGCTAAGGGTTGAGGTGAAGAGGAACTTATTAAGCATGTACAAGAAAGTTTTCTGATTCAGTATGTAGATGTACCTACTGGAGAAGGTGCAAACCTTGACCTACTCTTGGGAAATAAGGCAGGACAGCTGACTGAGGTGTCAGTGGGGGAGCACTTTGGGGCCAGTGACCACAATTCTATTACTTTTAAAATAGTGATGGAAAAAGATAGACCAGATCTAAAAGTTGAATTTCTAAAGTGGAGGAAGGCTAATTTTGGTGGTGTTAGGCAAGAACTTTCAAAAGTTGATTGGCGGCAGATATTCGTAGGTAAAGGGACAGCTGGAAAATGAGAAGCCTTCAGAAATGAGATAACAAGAGTGCAGAGACAGTATATTCCTGTTAGAGCAAAAGGAAAAGGTGGTAGGATTAGGGAATGATTAAGAAAAAGAAGGAAGGATATGTCTGGTATAGACAGGATAGATCAAGTAGGAGTACACTTAAGAGGGAAATTGGCTGGGGAAAAAGGGACATGAGACAGCTTTGGCAAATAGGGTTTTTACAAATACATTAAGGACAAAAGGGTAACTAAGGAGAAAATAGGGCCCCTCAAAGATTAGCAAGGCGGCCTTTGTGTGAAGCTGCAGGGGATGGAGAAGATATAGAATGTAGGGAAATAGAAGGTGACATCTTGAAAAATGTCCATATTTCAGACAAGGAATGCATAAAAGTGGATAAGTCTCCAGGACCTGATCAGGTGTACCCTAGAACTCTGTAGGAAACTAGGGAAGTGATTGCTGGGCATCATGCTGAGATATTTGTATCATCGATAGTCACAGGTGAGGTGCCAGCAGACTGGATGTTGGCTTATGTGATACCAATATTTAAGAAAAGTGGTAAGGACAAGTCAGGGAACTATAGACCAGTGAGCCTGACATCGGTGGTGGGCAGGTTGTTGGAGGGAATCCTAAGGGACAGGATGTACATGTATTTGGAAAGGCAAAGACTGATTATGGATAGTCAACATGGCTTTGTGCATGGGAAATCATGTCTCACAAACTTGATTGAGTCTTTTGAAGAAGTAACAAAGAGGATTGATGAGGGCAGAGCGGTAGACGTGATCTATATGGACTTCAGTAAGGTGTTCGACAAGGTTCCCCAGTGGGAGAATGATGAGCAAGGTTAGATCTCATGGAATACAGGGAGAACTGGCCATGTGGATACAGAACTGGCTCAAAGGTAGAAGACAGAGGGTGGTGGTGGAGGGTTGTTTTTCAGACTGGAGGCCTGTGACCAGTGGAGTGCCACAAGGATCGGTGCTGGGTACCTCTACTTTTTGTCATTTACATAAATGATTTGGATGCGAGCATAAGAGGTGCACTTAGTAAGTTTGCAGATGACACCAAAATTGGAGACGTAGTGGACAGTGAAGAAGGTTACGTCAGATTACAACAGGATCTTGATCAGATGGGCCAATGGGCTGAGAAGTGGCAGATGGAGTTTAATTCAGATAAATGCAAGATGCATCATTTTGGGAAAGCAAATCTTAGCAGGACTTATACACTTGATGGTAAGGTCCTAGGGAATGTTGCTGAACAAAGAGATCTTGGAGTGCAGGTTCATAGCTCCTTTAAAGTGGAGTCACAGGTAGATAGGATAGTGAAGAAGGCGTTTGGTATGCTTTCCTTTATTGGTCAGAGTATTAAGTACAGGAGTTGAGAGGTCATGTTGCGGCTGTACAGGACATTGGTTAGGCCACTGTTGGAATATTGCGTGCAATTCTGGTCTCCTTCCTATTGGAAGAATGTCGTGATACTTAAAAGGGTTCGGAAAAGATTTACAAGGATGGCTTATGCCCGAAACATCGATTCTCCTGCTCCTTGGATGCTGCCTGACCTGCTGCGCTTTTCTAGCAACACATTGTTCAGCTCTGATAACTCCAGCATCTGCAGTCCTCACTTTCTCCTTACAAGGATGTTGCCAGGGTTGGAGAATTTGAGCTACAGGGAGCGGTTCAATAGGTTGGGGCTGTTTTCCTTGGAGCATCGAAGGCTGAGGGGTAACCTCGGAGAGGTTTATAAAATGATGAGGAGCATGGTTGGGATAAATAAACAAAGTATCTTCCCTGGGATTTGGGGGGGATGTTGTCTAGAATGAGAGGTCATAGGTTTAGGATGAGAGGGGAAAGATATAAAAGAGAACTAAGGGGCAACCTTTTCATGCAGAGGGTAGTACATATATGGAATGAGCTGCCAGAGGAAGTGGCGGAAGCTAAAACAATTACAAAATTTAAAAGGTATCTGGATGGGTATATGAATAGGAAGTCTAGATTAGAATGGTGCTGGAAAAGCACAGCAGGTCAGGCAACATCCGAGGAGCAGGAAAATCGAAAAGCCCTTCATCAGCAGTCAGGTTTTTGCCCAAAACGTCGATTTTCCTACTCCTCAGATGCTGCCTGACCCGCTGTGCTTTTCTAGCACCACTCTAACTTCGATTTTGATTTCCAGCATCAGCAGTCCTTACTTTTGCCTATATGAATAGGAAGGGCTTGTAAAGATAAGGGCTGGGTGCTGGCAGGTGGGATTAGATTGGGTTTGGATAGTCGGTTGGCATGGACGAGTTGGACCGAAGGGTCTGTTTCCGTGCTGTACATCTCTATGACTCTATGACTCTGTTCTATTTGGGTTTATACACACGAATATTTGTCCCTAATTCTCCAGTGTTGGTTAGAAATTCTCTTTAGGATTTTACTCTCTGCAATTGGCTGGCTTAATGCTCCATTCAGGCTTCTTTGTTAAACGAGCTCAGAATTTCTTACAGCTTTACAGTACAGTAACAAGCCATTCAGTGCAACAGCTCTGTGCTAACATGTGCATGGTTTGGTAAGTTTTCCTTGATCTTGTAACAGCCAAACCAATGATCCTTGAAAGGGAGTTGGAGGCTGGTATCGAATGGTAAGGTAATTCTTTTATAACAAACAAACAAAAAAAAATTGCTGGAGAAACTCAACAGGTCTGGCAGCAAATCCTTCATCAGAACCTTGTTTATTCGTATGTGAACGTAGTTTCTTTCCTTACCTGCCTAAATGTGGTAGAGGTACACCCCATGTTAAAATTTGCCAGCCATTATGGCCGCTGATGTCTCTGCAATCCTCTGCTCCACAAGACCCACAAAATTTAGCTTGAGTTTAATGCTCGAGTTCCTGAAGTTAATCTTTATTCTCGTCAGGACCAGCACACTTGCGTTTGACTAACATCCTCAGTTGCAACATCTAATGCTGTATTGTGTAGTCCATTTTACACATCAATGCAGTGTGGTAGCTCTTGCTTTCACATGGCTTGTAATTATGTTTGAATGCAAATCAATTTCTACCATAGTATCCTGTTATTATTCTATTTACAGTTGGCCTGTTCAATATAATAACGGAAAAATGTAAAGCAGATGTACGCATCTATAAAGATACATGGGCAAAACTGCATGAGTCAAGTTTTGAAACTTGACTCAGTTCAGGAACATGTACTTCAAGTTGCCTCCAATTTCCTGTTTGATTTGGATTGCATTGTAAATTTGCCAGAGGTAGTTATTGAATATGATTTGTGGGAGCTTTAAAATATTTTTGCCATAGTTTGTCGTGTTCTTTCAGTTCAACATAAGCAATGCTGACAAGATCTAAGGAGAGAGAAATTGTGCATTTGACAGTAGGACTGATCAAAACACAATGGGGTTGAGGAATGCTCCAGGCAACTGAAGAATTCATCCAGAACCGAGTTCATCGAATACCTGTCTTCCTCCAACATTTAAACAGAGGTAATGGGATTGTAGAATAAAAACGAAAGAATGGGTGGTAGAAATCTGAAATAAACATCACAAATCCTGGAAATTTTCTGCCATATTTTGAGGTCATAGAGTCAGAGAGTCATAGAGATGTACAGCATGGAGACAGACCTTTTGGTCCAACTCATCCATGCCAACCAGATATATCCCCACTTGCAAAGGCTTTTGTATCTTGAGGTGCGCCTTGTAGCTGGTCCAAGGCTCTCAAACATATAGGAACATGGAAATCCCTGTTGTTCAGTCTTGTCCCCATATGCTAAATTTCCTCAATCAGCTAAAGGTTGAGCTGAATCATTGAAGGTCACAATAAATATAATCATTGATATCTATCTTCATCAGATATAAAGATGCTCCACATTTTCTGGTAACAATGTTTAGTAGTCTTGTCAGGAGTCTAGCACCTTGAGATGATAATTCAACTCGTTTAAAGGCAGAATATAAATTGTTTATTGGCTGCATGATACACCCAATTTAATGTGCTCATTATAATTAAAAATGGAAACATACACAGAAGTAAAATTTTAACTGTACTGCTAGTGCAATTTTAACTTTCACAGGTAGTGACTATGCTGCACCATTCAGTCCATCGTAAATGAGACTGCAATGTGATTACTGCCTGAAGATATTATTCACTGCTTTACCACTCTTGAATGACAGGAAGTTAGGTGTTGTATGATTACATAGAAGAAAGACACCTAATTAAGCAGGTTGGTCTGACTTTTGGAATGGTATGAAACAGGTGATAGCTAATTGGCAGTCTATTTTGTTTCATATTTTTCTTAACCTTTATTTACCTCAACTGCACTGGAGATACAAATCATGAGAGATGTAAAATGGGTTTCACTCTCATTGTCATCTTCATTTTACACAATCTCTAAATGTTGACATTATTCCTGCCTGTGAATCACTACAAACAGATCCCCTCCACTTCCATCATACGCAATCTTTTCCTTTGTTTCATTGCAGGAGGACAGGCCCACCCCCAGATCAACATTTCTATTGTGTCCCATCTGACCTACCTGTAATCCCCAGGCTGTTTGCAGATGCAGACCACACTGTGGCCTAATTCCCAGATTATAACAACACAGATATCAGGACTCTGGTCAGACCAAGTGCCTGAATAACCCGTGGTCAAGTCTCTGGATTGGACTGGGATAGAATGAGAACCTTGACAATCTGACTTCAGACCCCCTTGATCCCAATAAGCACAGCTCCCCTTTGTCTTCCCCACGTGTCCATTTGCATGAAGCAAGTGCAGTAAGTTTACCACAAAATCTGTCAGTGCATGCTGCAAGTGTGATGTTGTGAAATTGTAGTGCCAGCCCTTCGACTGTTTAAGGCTCCCTACCAGTACAAAGTTGCTTATCGCTCTTAAAAATAATGCACACTCCAGAGGCTGACAACCTGCAACTGAGTGCTGAGGACTTTGTGCACTCAGTAATCAATATGTCCCACACAGAGCATAGGTCGATGCTGAAGTCAGTGAGTCTGTGCCAAGAAAGCAGTGTGTAGCAGACAGAGGCTGGCAGACTCCAATGAAGTGCAAAGTGAGTGAGCATTGAGAAAGCAAGATAAGTGACATCAAAGGCATCCTATGTAGATGCATGCGATGCATGTGTGTGTCTGCAGGTGAAGTAGCCTGGCAGAAGCATACCCTGATGAATTGGTGTTGAGTTGGCATAAGACCACTAATGTTGATGTGGTAAAGCTAGTAGTTTGCCAAGATCAACTCATGCAAATACCGGGTCTAGGATGTTGATGGCCTTACAGCATGCGGTTGTGAAGAAGCAGTTACATGATGGTGGGGCAAACATTCACTGAGTCACAGCTGCCAGGTAGCTGCATTGATCTACGTCAGGACTCTTCACCATCTAATTTCTCTGAGAAAGAGAGGGGAATTGAAAGTGGCAGCTTAGTTAGGCAAGGTAGCATGCAAATGCATGGAAATAAGGTAGTCACAACTGAATGGAAAAATTCTGAAGTTGTCATTTAAGACTTAAGAAGAAAATTGTAAAAAAAAACCCTCTTTAACATCAGAATTCCGATTTTTAAAATTTTCTCTGCATTTATCCACCTGTTTCTCCATCATTCACATCATACTAGGGAGAGGCGATAGCCCAGTGGTATTATTGATGGACTATTAATCCTGATGCTCTGGCAACTTAGGTTCAAATCCTGCCATGGTGAATAGTGAAATTTGAATGCAGTATAAAGAGGTTCATGGAATTAAGAATCTACTCATGACTGTGAAACATTGTCGATTATTGGAAAACCACATCTGACTCATTAACATTCTTCAGAAAATGAAATCTGCTAGTCTCACCTGGTCCAGCCTACATGTGACTCCAGAGCCACAGCAATGTAGTTGACTCTCAACTGATCTCTAAAATGGTCTAGCAAACCGCTCAGACTTATCAATTGTTATGAAGAAAACAGACAGATCTGGCATTGACAAAGGTACTGAAAGCGACAAGGCAAAACCAGCTCTGTCGTCCCTACAAAATCCTCCGTACTAACATTTGGGTGCCAAATGGGGTTAGTGCCAAAACTGGGACAGCTACCTCCCAGACTTGTCAAAAAACAGCCTGCCATTGTCTATAAAGGTATAATTCCAAGATCAAGACACTGTCCCAGATGCCACTAACTCTTGATATGCCCCTTCCCACCAGCTGGACAGATCCAGCAAAGTGGCGTACAGTGGGAGTTCTCAACATTGACTCTGAACCTCATGAAGTCTCCAGTACAGTTTAAACACAGGCAAGGAAATCTGCTGCTGATTATCGCTTAGTCATAGAGTCATAGAGATGTACAGCATGCAAACAGACCTTTCAGTCCAATTCGTCCATGCTGACCAGATATCCTAACCTAATCCCCACCTGCCGGCACCCGTACCATATCCCTCCAAACCCTCCCTATTTATATACCCATCCAGATGCCTTTTTAATGTTGCAATTTTACCAGCCTCCACCACAGCTCATTCCACGCACCACTCTCTGTGTGAAAATGTTGTCCCTTAGGTCTGTTTTATATCTTTCCCCTTTCACCCTAAACCTATGCCCTCTAGGTACAGTCTTCTTCCATGTTGAGCAGCCCTTGGAGAATGCACTGAGGGTGGCAAGGGTCTAAAATGTACACTGGCTGGGGATTTCAAGAATGGCTTAGCAACAGCACTACTGATCAAGTTGATTGGATGCTAAAGTACATAGCTGCTAGACTGGGTCTGTGGGAGGCTGGTGAGGGAACAACTTCACCCTTATCCATCTGCCAGCTACAGATGCATCTGTCCATGATTGTATTGGTTAGAATGACCACATAGTCCTTGTGGAGATAAAATCCCACTTTCACGTTGAGAATGCACTCCATAGTATCTGTTTGTCATCAGATCTGGCAACTCAACACTAGTTATCCATGAGGCACTGTGGGCCATCATTATTTATTATGTATTTATGTTTTAACAAAATGAATTGTTAACTATTATCATGCAAATTTAAATGAAATCTACTTTGAATCCCAAAATATACACATTCATTCGCAATTAGGCTTGTTCCGCAAAAATAACATGGATGATAAACATAGGCAAAAAGGAATAGATATTGTGGATCTAAAGTCAAAGTCACAATGGCAGAGTGAGGTGACTTTCCCAGTGTTTTTTAGCTTTTGGGGATAATATGTTGTTCAACCACAGAAGATCCTCAATTTGGTAGCTGATTAATTGGTCCTACGTCTTTGGTTGAGTTAGGTATTCTTGTTTTTGGATGATTTTTGGAGACATCTTGGTTTATAGGTTTTCGGGAAGTTTGATAGCAGCTGCCCTCTCTCAGTTCTGCGTCAAACTTCAACTTACCAATGAAAAAACTGCTGCTAGGCAGTTTTGCAGTCGAAAGGCACCTCGTGCCTGCTTGCCTTGTGAAAAGAAAATCAGATCCAGCTTTTCCAGCAGATATGTGATCTTGCATACCCTGTAAGTGAATATTTCACATTTCACTGTTGAACTTTGAGTTGAAAATAAAACTACTTCATTGTCTGCCATTAGCAGCATTCAAACTCCAATTATATTTCCTATTTCCACTCCAAATAAATTTATTTTAGTCCTTACAAAAGTGTGGAATTCATTTATCTAGAAGTTACTGGAGGCTAGATCTTTAATTTACTTGAGGCAGAGTTCTGTAGATTTTTGACTGACGAGGATGTCAGGGGTTATGAAGTAAAGGCAGGACAATGAAGTTGAGTCCAAGACCATATCAGTCATGACCTTGTTGAATTGTGGAGAAGCCTCAAAAAGTCAACTGCTGTTTCTGTATACCCACCTATTGTACAATACCCTTCTTTAATCGTTTCGCATAAAAGATTCCTTGAACAGAGGGTGAACAACACGTCAACACATAAAAATAAAAATGTTGAATACCTTTTGGATCCTTATCAGGCTCTCTTCTTTCACTGTTTGTATTTCTAAGCATGAGACCAGCATCTACTTTCCTTGATATAGCATACCACTGACCATTTGTGGCCTCCTCCCGTAACTACAGAAATCCCTTTTTTCATTACTATCTTTCACTCCAGTGGATTTATAGTTTAGCTTCTTCAAAATTTAGTGCCCTCTGTCTTGTCTCCTTCCCATGTGCTGCTTTCTTCTGAGGTACCTCTATTAGATCCATAAACTGGAAGCATGAAATAAAGCCCACAATCATACAAACCCTGACAGTTAACTCACTTTGTTGAAAAGAGACTTAGACATTCTTCCACAAGTTGTTTGATTAATATAACAGGATTAATGGAATCTTTTTTTTTCATTTCAAGTTGTAAGAATCAGTATCAATTTGGAATTTCAGTCTGGTCTCAGTGGTTCAAGACAAAATCTTTTAAATTCAATTCTGAGCTGAATGCTTTGGTTTTCTGATCTTAACAGCGTGCAGAATATATCCCTGAACATGAAAAGGATTATTTACTATGTGTCAACAAATTCTCTACCCAATTTCCACCAGGCAATGAAATGGTTGTGCACAAAAGTCATTTTAAACTAGTTTTTCATCGTGCGCTCAAATGGTACAAAACTATATCGTGGAGACATCTCTGATCACTTAAAGGCCTGTCTGACATTTGTTGTTCCATATTCACTGTTCCACCAGATAGAATAATACCAGACCATAAAATGTTTTGCTAAGGCAAATTGAAACATTATTTCATTGACATGCAACATCGAACTGTAATGTAACAAAATTTACAGAGGACCTATTGCTGTTGCACTTTCTCAAACTCCTACCCGTCTCCAATGGAAAAATAAAGTTGTTTGCAAATGGATCAATTTTTAACAAGACCATCCTATACTATGCTCTTCTATTTTGAAATCCGATCTATAAAGGTGATATATATCTCTCAACAATGTTTCTACTTCCTCAGTAGGCTAAGGAAATTCAGCATGTCCACAAGGACTCTTATTAATTTTTATAGATGCACCATAGAAAGCATCCTACCTGGATGTATCATAGGCATGATTTGGCAACTGCTGTTCCCAAGACCATGAGAAACTGTAGAGAGTTGTGACCACAGCCCAGTCTGTCATGCTAATCAGCATTCCATCCATTAACTCCATCTCTGCTTCCTGCTACCTCTGGAAAGCAACCAACATAACCAAAGATCTCTCCCATACTCTCCCACCATCTTTCATTAAGCAGAAGATATAAAAGTTTGAATACATGCATTAAAAGATTCAAGAACAGCTTCTTCCCCGCTGTTATCAGACTTACGAACAGACCTCCCAAATGTTAATTCTGAGCTTCCTGTCTGCACTTTCTCTGCAAATGTAACACCGTATTCTGCTCTGCTGGTACACTTTGTATGGCATGATCTGCCTATGATAACCACACAAAACAATACTTTATCTTGATGCATTTGACAACAATAAATCAATTGATCAGTATATACATCGAACATACCTTTCATTACAATTTTCAAACAAAAAGCATTGACGACTCAACAGTTGGCTACAGCTAAAGGGATTGACCGTCAAGCTTTTAATGGAGGTATAACAAAAGTTCATTTTTTGATGCCATTGCAAAAGGAATTTACCACAGTGACTGAATTATTTTCACTTACATTTACTTGTTTAAGTAAAATTAGTGTTAGTTATTAAACATGTATGAAACCTGCCAATGGTTTTGGAAATATCCAATGTTCTTTTCAGCCTGACATTGCTATTCTAAGTTAATCATCTTAAATATTAAAGTATAATTTTTTCATCCTGGATAATGAACACTTGTAACAGCATTCTAGTTGCATGGTTGATTTTTGAAAAATATCAAAACAATTCATATTGACATATGCGTTCTGTTCTCAGGGCCTTCCTAAATATTTATTTTTGCTTCTCATTCTAGGGTCAAAGATACAAGAATAGCATCTTTTAATTGTGGCTTAGAGCCACATATCCTTTATTACTTTTCCACTAAAGAATGTTGAGAAGAGTGAATTTTTTATTAACTAAAATACTAAGGAACACAATATTAAGAGGCTAGGTGATTAAAATGCAAATACAGTGCATTGAAGTTCTTTCCAATAAGTAATTTGTCAGCCTGTCCCAGTAATTGATAAACTCTTGTCATTTGTTATGCAAGGAAACCTTTACTTCTGGATATTCAGTTGGATTTTTCAGTTAGATGCTGTCAAGGCACTTGTATGAGAAATAAAATATGAAACAAATTGCACTGAGAGCGATGATTTCAAACAGAAATCTATTAGGAAATATATTTTCTCAGATTCAGTCCTAGGGCAAGTATTAACATTTATCATCTATTTACATTATTTTGCTATTTATATCTCCTTTGCACAGATATGTTTTCGTTGTTTGTTGTTATTACTTTTGAAACCAGTCTATAAACGTGTTGTCATATTGGACCAAGATTTCAGCATGTTAGACAGCCTCTCTATAGAAAGGTAAAAATGGGAGTGGTGGGAATTTCCCAGTCCAACCCACAAACGTTTTACTTCCCATTTCCACATGGAGGTCACTTGGGCTTCACACGCTCATAGTACCCCTAGCAATAGGAACAGGAGTAGGCTGTTTGGCCAGTTGAGCTTAACTCACGTTCAATAAGATCATGGTGGATTCAGCACTCCTCACAATCACTTTCCTACCTCTTACCCATTTCATGAATCCCAGAGGCTACTGGCCATTTGAATAGAAACTCTCTGAAACCCCACCGTGTGAAACAGAATGTGCAAGACAGAGCAGCTCAGAACGAAACGTTGATCTGTTCCCCATGCATTATTTTTTGGATAGCCAAGATATCACTTGGGAGAGTTGTGGTAACCGTGGGCTCACAACATCTTGCTAGGGGGCATCAGATATTTAGGTTGGAGGAGGGAGAGGGGATTTTTAGGTTCTGTTTGTGGGATGGAAGGTGAGTTTCAGGTACCATTTACAAGGCATCAGGTAACCATTGGGATTGATCACCATCAAGCAAATTGCATGTAAAACGTGCTTAAAGAAGTATCAAACCCATCAAAACCTGTGCAATCTGTCTATAAGTGACAATGTTGATAAGATGTGTCAACATTTGTTTTACTGAATGAGATTGTTTTTCAATAGAGTCTAGCCTGCAATATTAGAACTTTAAGGGTGGAACTTTACTTTTTCTGTCCTGTGCAGTTAATGTGTGAGCTCGCATTGTCTGTGAAGTTGTAAAAGATGTGAGTGCATGTAAGCACTAAGTTGGCATCGGTGGATGAGGTATTTTCTGTACATATGGAAGAATGTAGGGTGACGTCGGATTTTGAAAGATCTCGGGCAATGGGTTGATCCCATCAGGTAGCATGGAATCCACATTAAGTAATTGCCAGAAGCTTATCTCTCCAAAGAGATTTCCAGGAGTCCAGCAGAACTCCACAATCACCAATGAAGGAGCAGCAGTCTGAAAGCTAGTGCTTCCAAATAAATCTGTTGGACTATAACCTGGTGTTGTGTGAATTTTAACTTTGTACATCGCTGTTCAACACCAGCGTCTCCAAAATCATGACTGCCTTTAAACAAATTCTCTCCCTATGATCTTATCAGTTATTTTGAAACCTTTCTCAATGATGTTAACACGGTCTGTCTTTTTATTTTAAATTCACAAAGTAGCACTGCAAAAACGAGTCACCATGCCTCTCCTAAAGGCATGATTTGGAGATGCCAGTGTTGGACTGGGGTGTACAAAGTTAAAAATCACACAACATTAGGTTATAGTCCAACAGGTTTAATTGAAAGCACACTAGCTTTTGGAGCGACACTCCTTTATCGGGTGGTAGTGGAGGGCTCAATCCTAACACACAGAATTTATAGCAAAAATTTACAGTGTGATGTTACTGAAATTATACATTGAACAATTGATTATCTGTTAAGTCTTTCATCTGCTTGAATACCATGATAGTTTCACTTCTTTCATGTGTAGATCACAAAATCTTTTTTTAAAAAGTTGCATTCTCAGGTTAGCTGTTAACAATGGGTGATAGCTAGACAATATGTTGAAGGTGTTAGCCCCCTGTGTTCTCTGTCTATGCCATGATATTTAGATTGATTCTAATCTAAAAAGTGAGATAACGGAGTTTTACATGAATTCATGCAGTTTTTGAGCTCAGAGTTCTAAATGAATGCATGCAGTTTTTGAGCAAAGTACAATGTAACCCTGCAAGTACAAATTCACCCCACAAAATATATGTGTGCATGTGGGTCTTTGTCTGTCTGTGTGTGTGTGTGTCTGTCTGGGTTGGGGGTTGTGAGTGTGAGAAAGTGTATGTGTATGTAGTGAGTGCAGAGTGTCTTAAGTCTGTGAGGGGGTGCATGTGTGAGTGTGGGAGTGTGTGTGTCTATAAGGGTGTGTGTGGGTGTCTGTGTGCGCATCGTATATATGTGTGTCCGTGTGTATGTGTGTATAGGAGTGCCTGTGTGTGTGTGAGAGTGTGTGTGTGTAGGAGTATCTGTGTGTGTATAGTGCAATGGTGATCACCTGTAATGTGACATGAACCCAAGGTCCCGGTTGATGCCCTCCCTATGGGTACCGAACTTAGCTATCAGCCTCTGCTCAGGCACTTTTTGCTGCTACCTGTCCCAAAGTCCGCCTTGGAGGATGGTCACCCGAAGGTCCGAGGTCAAATGTCCTGAACCGTTGAAGTGTTCCCCAACCGGGAGGGACCCTCCTGTCTGTTGATTGTTGTGCGGTGCCCATTCATCCGTTGTCGTCGCCTTTGCTCGGTTTCCCCAATGTACCATGCCTCCGGGCATCCTTGTCTGCAACGTATAAGATAGACAATGATGGCTGAGTCACATGAGTACCTGTCATGTACAAGGTGGGAGGTGTCCCCTCGCGTAATGGTGGTATCTATGTCCACACTCTGACACGACTTGCATCGCCTACCTTGACAGGGTTGTATGGAGTTGTCCTGAGAGCCGGGCAGCTTGCTACAAACAACGATCTGTTTGCGGTTTGGCGGTTGTTTAAAGGCAAGTAGCGGAGATGTGGGGAAGGTCTTGGTGAGGCGCTTATCCTCATTAATAATGCGTTGCAGGTCACGAAGAACATTGCATAATTTTTCAGCTCTTGGGAAATGCTGAACAACAAAAGGTACTCTATTGGTTGCAGCACATGTCTGTTTCCTGAGGAGGTCATTTCGGTTCCTTGCTGTGGCACGTCGGAACTGTGGTCGATGAGTTGGGCATCATACCCCGTTCTTGTGAGAGCATCCCTGAGTACTTCCAGGTGTCCGTCACATTCCTCCTCATCTGAGCAGATCCTGTGTATATGTAGGGCTTGTCCATAGGGGATGGCTGTTTTAATATGTTTGGGTGGAAGCTGGAGAAGTGTAGCATTGTGAGGCTGTCTGTGGGTTTGCGGTAGAGTGTGGTGCTGAGGTGACCATCCTTGATGAAGATGCATGTGTCCAAGAATGAGACAGATAGTCGCGAGTAGTCCATGGTGAGTTTGATGGTGGGATGAAACTTGTTGATGTCACTGTGTAGTTTTATCAGTGACTCCTCGCCATGGGTCCAGAGGAAGAAAATGTTGTCAATGTAGCTGGTGTACAATGTTGGTTGGAGATGTTGTTCGATCTTGTTCGAACCTGTGCATAAAAAATGTTGGCATATTGGGGTGCACATTTGGTCTCCATGGCTGTTCCGTGTGTCTGGATGAAGAACTGGTTGTCAAAGGTGAAGACGTTGTGATCAAGGATAAACCAGATGAGTTGTAGGATGGTGTTTGGAGATTGGCAGTTGTTAGTGTTGAGTACTGAGGCTGTTGCCGCGATGCCATCCTTGTGGGGGATGCTGGTGTAGAGTGCGGAAACGTCCATTGTGATGAGGAATATTCCTGGTTCGACTGGTCCGTGGGTGCTGAGTTTCTGTAAGAAATCCGTAGTGTCATGACAGAAGCTGGAGATCACCTGTACAATAGGCTTCAAGATGCCTGCCACATAGCCGGAGAGATTCTCACATAGGGTCCCATTGCCCGACACGATGGGACGTCCCGGTGTGTTGGCTTTGTGTACCTTTGGAAGGCAGTAGAAGTCACCTACACGAGAAGTACGTGGGATGAGGGCGTATAGGGAATTCTGAAGGACTGGATCCAAAGTTCTGATCAGTGTGTTTAATTCATGGGTGTATTCTTTGGTCGGATCAGCTGGTAGTTGCCTGTAGTGTTCCTGGTTGTTCAGTTGTCAGTACACTTCCTTGCAGTTATCTGTTCTATTCTGAATGACAATGGGTCCTCCTTTATCTGCTGGTTTGATGACAATGTGATTAGTTTTGAGAGCTTGGCTGGCATTGCTTTGTGAAAGGGTGATGTTTTGCTCTACCTTGTGGGTCCGGCTGATGAATCTGGCATTAATATATTTCCTGACGGTTTGACCATACATGTCAAGCCCAGGGCAGCGGCCCTACAGTGGGGTCCAAGTTGACATCTCCTTTGGTCGCTCCTCTACAGATCCCTGTGATGACTGTTCCTATTCATCACTGGGCTCATTGGGATCGCTGCTGGCACCTTGAAAAAATTCCCGGAGTCTCATTCGTCTGATGAACTCCTCCGTGTCTGCTGCCAGAACCAACGGGTCCATTTTGGCGGTGGGGCAGAGGTTGAGACCCCTACTCAGGATTTCAATCTCTTCCAGTTGAAGGGTGTGGCCTGATAGGTTGATAATAGACTTCCCCACAATGATAATGTTGTCTACTGTGGTTCCAGGGTGGGCTTTGCTATTACTGATGAGATGCCAAGTTTCTCCAATTTTTTTTGTTCTTGGTGTGCATGTACGTGGTGTAGTTTTGTCGCCTTGTCTGTTTGGCAATGTCCCGTAACTGTACTGCTGTATCCTGAGTGCAGGCTGAGAGTGTGGACTCCATCTTAATTTCAAGGTTATGGCATCTGCTGTAGAGTTGGTGCATGAGATGATTGAGGAGTTTACGAGGGGTGCGGTGGCAAAGTTTCCCTGTGTAGTCTGTGTTATAGGTTGACTTGATGTCTGTGTTGATATGTGCTATCTTCTTGGAGATTCTCTCCACTTTAAGCCGACAGTTAGTGGTGTTGATAGTAGTCATGATTTGGTGATGCCGGTGTTGGATTGGGGTGTACAAAGTTAAAAATCACACAACACCAGGTTATAGTCCAACAGGTTGGACTAAAGGCAGGTTACATTCATGTTATGTTTGAAGTCTGTGCACTAGCTGAGAGCTCTTTAATCGTTTGCTGAAAGATTTTCATTAATGGAATAACTTCCAAGGTTTTATGAATAAGGTGAAAATGGCTGAGAAATCATAAAATTTAGGATCTGCCGGATTTAGCCTACCAGTTTCTTCTATTGAACTAAGGTCCTTACAGGGTCTATGATAGGAAAAAACATGAGATACAAACATATCCGCTCTACCTGATTTGCTGTTCAGTAGGATAATTACTGACTTAATGATGGGCTTAATTCCACTTTGCAGACTGTCTACTCCCTACATAGCCCCGTTAAACCCACCCCCACCCCAGTCCCTCATTACCCACCAACTTTAATTTATTATAGACACTCGGTCTACTTTAACCTTACACGTGTATGCAACAACCAAGCCTGCACAACTCACTGTGGGAAAGGGTATGCTAAAGACATTCTGAGAGAAGCTGTTCCTCCTTAAATCCATCTTATATTAGAGATCCCTTATTCTGACAGTATTTGTAGAATTCCACACCAGAGTTATGCCCTATGAAGCAATCCTCGCTGTCCTCTCAAATCTTTTATGTTTTAACAAGGTCATCTCTCTATGTATCAGAATATAAGATATTAGACCAATCCGCTCAATCATCACTCAAAATACAATTGTTCACCCAGGATTGAGCCTTGTGAACCTTCTCAGAACTGTTTCTAATGGAAATATTTAGCAAGGAAACTAAACTTGAAGTGTGGCTTCAACATAGTCTTTACAGTGGAGCAGAGGCAGGGTACTTTTATGTTCTAAACCCCTTGCAATAAAATGGAGTGATAGGAAGTGGGGACTGTCGGAAGGGTTAATGTTTCGTTTTCCTTCTTAAATTACTTGCTGCACTCTGTGATAATTCTTTGTGCGTCATGTACAAGGACACTTCAGATGCTTTTTTGCAGCAATCTGAAGTATCTCTCCACTTATATAGTAGCTGTTTTCCAACCTTACATTTTCCTACAATCCATTCCATCAGCAAACCTGTTTGTTCGTCAACTTAACCCATCCTTTTCCCTTAGCGATCTTTTAGATCTTTCTCCTAACCTCTTACCCCTACACCATGAGCTATTATGCTGTTTGGTTAACTTTTATAAGACAACTTATTGAATGTCTTTTGGGAATACAAACACACTATCTTGACTAGGTTCCCTTTGTCCATCCTTTTTGTTACATCCTCAAAAATATTTGAACAACTTTGTCAGACTTGAGTTTCATCTCATAACATTGGGTGGACTCTTCTTGATTGTATTAAAATTTTCTGACAGTCCATCCTTAATAATGGATCCTAACATTTTCTCAGTGACAGATCTTAGGCTAACTGACCTAGCAGTCTTTTCTATTTCCCTTTCCTGAAAAGATGTGTTACATTTGTGATTTTCAATCCACAGGAACTTTTTGAGAATCTAATTAATTTTTTAAAGATTGCAATCCATGCATCACTATCTTTTGCAGTTACTTCTGAAGACTTTAAGATAAAGACTATCAGATCTAAAGAGCATGTCAACATTTAGCATCATTACTTTGTCAAGTTTGCTTTCTGAAGAGTATGGTGTGCCACATTTCCATCTTAAACAATGGAGTTGAGGAGAATAGGGAGGAGACTCCCATTTGGGTTAGAAGCTGTAGCACACATAGTTGGTTGCAAACATAGCAAAGGCTAACACTGCAAAAATGGAAGTTGTAACCACCTGGGAAAACCTTGAGTAGGAAGGATTACAGTTGAAAGGGATGTCAAAAATAGACAGGCAGGAGGCTGAAAGAATACAGAAAGCCAGCAGCATCAGGAAATGGAGAAGTTGATGTTTCAGTTGTAACCCTTCTTCAGGACTGGGCGTGGGTGAAGGGGGAGCTGCAGATAAAGGGGGGGGGGGGGTAGTGGGGCAGGGTGGTGAAGTGGGGATAGGTGAAGACAGGTAGAGGATACGACCAGGTTGGTCAATGGGAGGAATGAATCCAGTAGGTGGCAGGGAGCAGTGGAAGGGTTCGGGAGGGACTGGGAAGGGAGTCAGAAGTTGGGAAAGGAGGTTATTTGAAACTGGAAAACTCAATGTTGAGTCGTCCCAGCTGTAGAGTGCCCAGGAAGAAGATGAGGTGTTGTTCCTCGAATTTGCAGTGTGGTTCATTGTGATAATAAAGGAGGTCAAGGATGGTCAAGTCAAAGCAGGTGCACTGACCCCTGAAAACATTATTTTACTACAGGGACATCTATATGGCACAAGTCCAAATTCAGAGCTACAGGACCCTCCACAGAAGTGGCAGTTAAAACTTCACATTAATCTTTTTTCCAAGTAATCGTTTGACATAGAAAAACTGAAAGATACACATCTCTGCAGGGTATGTAAAAGGTTTGCACTTCAAGGCAGAAATGCTAAAAGTTACAGTCTGTAAAGGCAACACAGGAGGACACTACATTGAAAGCTTTCACACATGGGATAACATAAATTGGCCATCAGGATAGGTGTCCAGCAATTTCTAACATTTTATCTGTGTTTACAAGATGACAGAGCTCACAGTGACAACAAATATCTAATTCTGATAGACTGGTCACATTTAATAGAGCTTTATAGATTTCACTTGCTGGCCTTTGGTACATGTAGCTCATTCTATGCAAAGAGCTGAAGATGAAGTCACTGATCAATCTACAAGAAGCTAATGAGTTTTGTGATAGCTGCAGAAGGCCTTCCATCAGCTAGATTTTACTGTGATTATGCTCAATGCTAAAGAAAATGAAAACACAGTAGCACAGTAAATATATGAAAAAATATCTTTATTTTTCAATTTGTTCATACTCTACAATGGCCTGACCTTGTACAGTAAAATACATTGAAAAATGTTGAGAATTAGTTCTGGAAAACTGTTTTCTGCTAGCAGGCTGTCTTCAGATGAGTGTGAGATACTCCACCCTGTCATTTATGCAGACAAGCATGTTTCCTCTGCATATTTGCTGCACTGCGTAATCCTGAATCATTTTCCCTCCCCCCACCTTACCCCAGTTCCAACCTTCCAGCTCAGCACCATCCTCATGACCTGTCCTACCTGCCAACCTTCCTTCCCACCTATCCGCTCCACCCTCCTCTCCGACCTATCACCCTCATCCCCACCTCCATCCACCAATTGCACTCTTAGCTACCTTCTCCCCAAACCCAACCCCAACCCCCTCCCATTTATGTCTCCACCCCAGAAGCTCCCTGACTCATTCCTGATGAAGGGCTTTTGCCCGAAACGCTGATTTTTCCTGCTCCTCAGATGCTGCCTGACCTGCTGTGCTTTTCCAGCATGACTCTAATATTAGATTATGAACCAACTGATATTTTTGTTTCAGAGGCATGTTGGAAGAAAGAGCCTGCAAAGGGATTTAATCAGTTAAATGAGCATTAAAAATGATGGATGGAGTATAATGTGCAACATGTGTTGTATTATGCTGTATAAATTGTTGCTGCCTTTGAACTTTGGCGTTCTTGCATTATCCAAGATGACAAATGCCAACAGCATCTCTCCTTTTTTTTCAAAAATATTCAGATTTGGTTATATTTTCTTTATTTTAAGGTTGATACTGTGACCTCGTGCTTCTGAAGAGGAGAAATACTTACAGGGAGCACAGAGGAAGAAATCATAGGACCTTAGTCCCTAAGACTATGCCCCTCAGTGACAAAAATCATGTGATTTGGATGATTTGATTTTCAGATCTGCACTTTCTGGGAATGCTACTTCACACCAGTCGAGTTAGATTACAGAATCAGCCTTCAATATTTTTTTCCCACTCTCTCTTTCCTTTCACTTCTATTTGTTCTGTACAGAATTTTGATAAATACATCCACAAAGGATCAGTCAAGTTTTTGTTATGGTCTTAAAACAAGACTCAATTCATTCGATTTGGAGCAATTGTGGAAAACAATTTAATCTCAATCGAAAACAACATTTCAATTATGCAAGTACAATGCCAATATTTTAGATTACATTTTAAGCAAATAAAGTAAGCTGTGTTGCTCATTGATAACAAATTTAGAACAGACACAAAATACAATAATAGTCATTAGAGACTTGTCTCACACAATAGATGTTAAGAGAATTAGTATTCAGTGAGTGCATCCTTTTACTGTTTCTAATTGTTATACTGTGCATGTCTCTTGAAATTTCTAATGGCTTGCATAGAGCTTATTTTGGAACTTAGATTGTTTCCTACATTGTACGCAAACAGCAATATAACTCCATTAAACTCTTTACACAATATACTTGTAAAATAATATTCTGCCATATTTGTGTACTTTTAAAACAAACAGTGAAATAACTACTGATTTTCAAGAGACAGGATTTCAATGAAGCAGTACACCGCGAGACTGGGCAATGCAATTTTTTTTTCGTCAAGTCCATTAGTTTATCTAAGTGAGCATGTGTATAAGACGTGAGAAGAAATAAAGGAGAACCATTTATGCCATCAAGGCTATGTGTCGACTGGAAGTTGTCAAAGCCCTATATCTTCCAGCTGTGAAGATACATTTAAAGAAACATCTTCACTTACTGTGTTGTGGAATTAACAAAGATACACTACAAAATAGGGAAATACTAGCCTGAGGTATATCACTAACCAGAAATTTTCTACTTGGCATTTATCCCTATTGGAGTGAGTGCGATCAGAATGTTGGAAGTGCTATTAACTTCTATATTGTTTTGTTTCCATTCTGTACAACAGATTATCTGTTTGTTTATAGACAAAGCTATCAAAAGTAACAGTTTACAAAAGTAAGAGGGAAACACAATGTGTGGTGAAACTTGTTATGTACTTCAATCCCACATAAATTGGCATGCTTTGCCTGATAAATAAACCACAAACTATTCATTCTCTTTGTGTACTCTACAGGGATTATAAATCACAAAAGATGAATTGGCATTTGAAGTTTAAATCCTTGGCATCATCAATTAATTTGGATTAAGTAACAGCTCACTTGCCCATTTCTTTTTATGCAATTGAACCATGATGGATTTGATTAACTTTTAAATGCAGTTGGGTAAATTTTCCACTTTGATCACAGTTGCCAATTCCTGAGCAACTTGTGTCTGTCTTCCATTAGTTTCCGCTCACGTATATTTGCATATCAAAAAACGTAACATCTGTCATGAACCTGTACAATTGAGTTGTGATAAAATGCAATGAACTAGATTTTCCATTCTCCTGATAATCAGAGACTGAGGTATGACAAGCACATTGCTCATTGGAACCCCTCAGAAGTCTTCATTCACTGAATCCATGGGAATTGCTCAGTAATTTTAATTGATTCCTGTTCCTTGAGATCCTCTGAAAACCTCTCCATCTCTGAGTTAGTGTTGGAATCTATGGACAGCTGTGATCTACTTACCTTGATAGTGTCCTCGGAATAGTTAAATGGACAAGTCCTAATCTAACTCCTAACTTATGATATAACTCACCCCTCTGACTTACCTCAATCCTTGACTAACCCAATATCTATCACTTGACCTCCTTCTATCCTTCTAACACCCCCACAAACATTTGATTTGCCATTGACCCTGACTTCAAAAAACCTCATTATCCACTTAACCCCAACACTCTGACTCCTCTATGATCCCTGATTCTACCAAACCTAATCAGACTAGTCCTACCTCCCAAATTCCATGACATGCCTCTATTCTGACAACTCTCCCAACTCAACAACCCTCTCACATTTGTGCCTTCTTAACCATCTACATCCCTACACAACTGCCATCCTATCAACCTGACACCGTACTCAGTTGTTCCCAAATACCCATCACCCTACTATCCTACACGCTTGCTTTGCAACCATCCATTGACCTATTCAACTCACCAGCCCCTAGCTGTTGACCTCACCCACTCTCCACACTTACTCACTTACATCATCCATTCTATCATTTACTTACCTATTTGACACACTTATTCATTTATCCTTCCAAACTTTCCTACTTACTTCACCCATGTACACCCCTGAGCATTCATCTATTCACTCATTCATTCACCTATTCACCCAACCTTAAAAATAGGGGCACGGCTTGTCTTCTCCTGATGATCCAGCACAATGAGATCTGACATCAGGTATGTTCCACATTTCTGAAGGAGTCAGTTTTGGAGCTGGCTTAGGTCAGTAAAAAAAAAGTGGAGAAGCTACTGTCCTCAGATTGCCTGTCCTCGGAAGACTCAGACATAAATCTTTCAAAAAAAAAATTGCAATGAAATATTCTCTTTAAAGATGATGGCAACTCGTCAAATTTTTAGGTTTAATTTGCTAAAAGTAGGTTTGTAGAAACTAAGTAATTTTAATCACAGTGGAGCACCATCTCGGATTCACTCGAATCAGTTTCATTTTACAATAACACCCAACGTGGTTCTGCATTTATCTTAACATGTCAGTCGGTTCCTGAAGCTTATCTTGTGTTCTGGGTCCCAAAAGAAGCATCAGAATTAACAAACTTCAAAAATGATTGGTGGTTTGGGCTTGTTTCCAGCTGATTTTTAATTAATAACAGAAGATTTAAAAACCCCAGATGGACAGAACACAATTTTGGGCTGTTTCAGCTATTTTAGTTGCATTGCACTGAAAACAACAGTTGAACTGAAACTTCAAGCGCGAACACCCAATACTTATAAACAAGTAATTCATAACTTGTTAACATTCCCAACTTTAACCTAATTGCTTTCACAGGCTGTTTGTCGTTTCATGTTCACTCGTGAAATATGAGAATCAGTGGCTGAGCCAGCAGTTATTACCACCCTAACCTTCCCCAGAGAATGTTGTGGTAAGCTGACCATCTTGAACTGTTGCAATTCCATGTGCTTTAGATGCCCCTGTTAAGGAAAGAGTTGCCAGAGTTTGATCCAACGAATCTGAAGCAACTGCAATATATTTCTAGGTTGGCAGGAGACGAACTTGCAGGTTATTGTTTTCTCACATGTCTGCTGCCCTTATCCTTCTTGATGATAATGGTTGTGTGTTTGGAAGGTGCTGTCTGAGGACCTTTCTTGAATTTATGCAAGGCATCCAGTAGACGATACTGAGCATCATTGGTGGAGGAAGTGGATGTTTGATCCAATCTAAATGGCTGCGTTGTCCTGGAAAGTGTCAAGTTTCTTGAGTGTTTTTGGGGCTGCACTCATCCAGGCAAGTGGGGAGTATTCCATCACACTCCCGAGTTGGGCCTTGTTGATGGCTTTGAGCAGTGAGTTACTCACTGCAGTATTCCTAGCCTCTGACTTGCTTTTGGATTCACAATATTTATATGGCTAGCCCAGTTGATTTTCTGGTGAATTGTAACTCCAGGATGTCAGTAGTGGGGTATTCAGTGATGTCAACACCAATTGAATGTCAATGGGTGATTGTTAGATTGTCCCTTGTTGAAGATAGTCATTGCTTGGCAGTTGTGTGATGTGGATATTACTTGCCAGTTGTCATCCCAAACCTGAATGATAAGATTAACATAAAATTTTATTTATAGATAAGACTTCTTCATGACGCTGGACACACACTGCTGTATCCAGTAACATCTTCACTTCATGAAAGAGGTTGTGACTGAAATCTGCCAATTGCTGCATCCACAACTTCAGTTCGAATTAGGGCAAGAAGAGCATTGCCTGAAGCTGTCAAGAAGATAGTAGATCTTACCTCTTGTCTGCATCTTGCCTGATTTAAGCAGCATCTTGCAGTATAAGAGAGGTCACCTGAGGGTCTCAAAACACATAAGATAGACAGTTTAATCTCAATCTCTCTTGCTTAAAACAAGCTGAACAAGTAAAAACAACAGCTTGCATGAAGTTCAGACTTTGTCAAGGTGCAGGGTGCCATTGACTATATCCTTATTGAAAACTTGATCCAAACATTATGCATATACAACCAAACTAATCACATTTGTTATTCGTTAAGTCTCTGTTTTTCCACTTGTCATTACCTGTCCTGGTGCTCCAGTGGCTATAGCATGGGTGTTAGAAGGTTGCTAAGGAGTGTGTGAAAGGAATTTGGAGGGGGCTTCTCTGCCCCAGGACAAGAAGGCCAAGTTTAAGTAATCTGAGGTGGCTGGCCAGCTGACAGGCAATGGTAAGGCAATTGGATCAGCAGGAGTGCGATCAGGAAAGCTGTCATCCTGACAGGTCATGCTCCAATGGTTTATTGCCACAATGCCCGCTGATTTGTTGGAGAACAGACTAAAGGACTGCTGTCATGCCCTGCAAACCCTTTTGAACAATGGGACCCAGCACCATGGCAGTAGAGGTCAAAACTTCCAAAACAGCAGTCAAATAAAAATTGTGTGCTGCAGAAGAAGCTGTGACATTGGCCATTATGGTGCTGTCCACAGGTGTGTTGATGGAAGCGGTACACCGTGTGGGAAAGAATAGACTGCGAGGTCTTGACAATCTGTGTCAAGTTGTTGCTGGACTCTACTCTGATCCTTAACATTGAGCATGGACAGACTGACAAAGACAAGCATTTGCCTAAATATCCTGATCAACCTTAGTATGTACCCTGACCCATTGAAGGGCTGATCTGAGTTCTCTATGGTAGAACCTATGTGCAACCTTGCCCTCAGGCAAACTGGCAACTGTGCTATTGTTTCTCCCAATCATTGGTCCTGTGCATTTGTCCAACATCTCACCATATGAAGATCCTTCCTTCATCCTAACCTTTGACATAAGTGCAATGGTTATCTCTTGGATTGCTGACTGTGAGGAATTTGTTTCTTCCTTACCATGCTTTTCTACTGACTGAGAAGGCGGTTCTTGACCACATTCCATCTAAAGAGGGCAATGTTTTGAGTTATGGTGAGGGGACAGCAGAAAGTAAGAAATTCATTATCTGCAGCTAGCAAGTCGGACGAGGTTGTGGGAAGCAGGGGAATTGAATGAGAGAACATATATTAAGAATAAAGATTTCTGAAATTCAATCTCTCCAACTTTGTCAGGAGAGACAGACTTGATGCTGCCCCTTCCTATTATTGGGAGCACAATCTCCTCAATCGAGATTTAACACGCAGATATACCAGTGCTAATATAAGGTCACAACATGAAAAGTTGACCTTGTTTCACTCCCCAGATTTTGGAGATCTACTGAGTAGTTCTGGCATTTTCTTCTTTTATTTATGCAGACACGCATGTCCTACTTCAGTTAGCTGTGAATGATGAGCTCTGAGCTGTCAATGGTACAATATACGTATGGGTAGGCAAAGTATATGAATTTTAGGGTATTATGGACAAAGCCAGACCACTCAAAATATTCTTAAGCAGGCAGCCCCAGACCATAACTTTGCAATTTGTTTTGGTAAGTGTACAGTGAAAATTACCCAGAGTAAGTTAGCAAGGTTGACTACTAGAGTTGAAAGCAGACAAAAGTTTATTCACAAAATTACACAATGAAACACAAAGAACAGAATAAAGAACCCCTCCAGAACTCAGCCTATGCAACTAGACTTAATTATGCTGTTCTGAATATACACAACAGTCCCAATTAGCAAACTCTCGTTAAAAACCAGTATAAATGAAACACATGCTTACAGGTTAAAGTTGAGAGGCAGAAAGAGAGAAAGTTTCCACTAAGCTCCCGGTTGAACTTCTCAGTTCAAGACTGAACTAAAACTGCTCAGCTCAGCGAAAGAGCTGACCACTCCCCTCTCTTTATACAGGTCACCTCTAAAACGTGACCACTTTGGCCTGAAGTCTTATCTGTTTGCATACAAACAAAAGGCCTCTCAAAATCCTTTCCAGCTCTATACCAAACCAGACTGATTGGAGCGCAGCCCGCTTTATTGCCCCTCTGAAAAATGTCAAGAACAGAATCTCCTTGAGCCAAGGAACAGCCTTCAGAAAAAAAAGGGACTAGCTTTGTGACAAGGGCTGTATATTAATTGGTGAGGATTATTATTAAGTGGGTGATAGGATGCAGAGATTTGAGCAGCAGATGTAGCTATTAGCACAAAATGTGCGTCATTTTCCTCTATCCCTACTTGTTCCCACTGTTCCCTCAACATAATACTAGGAATAAGTTTACATCACAAAGTGGACTGCATCAAACAGCATACAGTTACTTACAACAAGCAACAAGTTCTGACCATCCCCAGTCAGCCCACACTTTTAAACAATGTGTCCAACATTATTGTGATCTGCAATCGGACATTTGCCACATAATCCTGAGTGTGTCAAGAATCACACTGACTACCCATCTTAACTTGATGTCATAGGTCCCATAATGAGGACCAAGAGCAGTTAAGCACCCTTGGAGATGGAGGGATAGTAGGGGTAATGTTTACTCATCAGAATCAGTTATGAGCATTTACAGTAATAGTGATAGATGTTGCCACTCCCGAGGCTGTAGGGAGAAGAATAGTCTGCCTCAAAATGGAGGCAACCTCAAAGAGCTAATAAAAAAGTGTTTAGAAGGGCTGGGTATGAGTAGGCAGCTTCTGGTGATTGGAGGGCTGAATTCTCTAATTGTTAAAAATCACACAACACCAGGTTATATTCCAGCAGGTTTATTTGGAAGCACTAGCTTTTGGAGTGCCAGCACTTCCAATAAGCCTGTTGGACTATAACCCGATGTTGTGTGATTTTTACCTTTGTCCACCCCAGTCCAAAACCAGCTCCTCTACATCATGTCCTCCAAGTGTGGAGATGATTGGGTAGTTACTGCCTTGATGTATGCCACTGTAGATCGTAGAGTATCCACAATTCACACCCAGGATATCATTCGAAGGCCTGCATTGAAATTACTGGCAGTCTCCTCAAGCTGAAAGTCTTTTTGAGACATGGGAAATCCATATGGCCATGTAAAATTGCTGCCTGAGGCCAAATAACTGGATTCATTGGTGCAGTCATTGAGTGGCTGAGTGACGTCTGTTCCTACCTTTTGTATATTCCCCTGGCAATGTCTTCCCTCACTATTTTACCACTCCTCTTGCTAACCAGCCCATCCTCAAATGGTTGGCAAAATTCTAGCCATGGCATTATGACAGCACAAAGAAGAAGTCAATTCACCCACTGACTCCAGCTGTTTTAGTTTTTCTAACTGACCCTGTTCAGATATATCATTAGACATCTCTGGAGCAGGTGGAACTTGAATCTAGAACCTATGGCTCAGAGATAGGCACCATGTTGGCTTTATACAGAGAAGTCCAGTTCATCTGATTCACCCAACTCCCTCATCCTTGTAATTTCATCTCCTTTGAGTATCTTTTAAATCTTCTAATGAAACAATTGATCATTGCGACTTCCATCACTTTTGAAGACACCGATTTCAAGTCATTAACATTCATTGGATAAAAATTGCTGCTTATTGCATTCCCACTGCATCCCTTGCCCTACATCTGGAACCTGTGCCCACTCGTCCTTATGTCAACTAATGAGAACAGCTTTTCTTTGTCTAGTTTATCCAAACCTGTCAGACTCTAAAAGCAGTAGCAATATAATGTGTTTCAAATACCTGTCAAAGGACACTTGCTTCAGATATAAATAACTATGATTTAACTCTCATTAGTATCCTTTATAGCACAAGAATACCACAAAAATTGTGAGATGATTCACTTTACGCTAATTATTGATGTACTTGCATCATTATGAAGTATGGTACAATTAGTGAAGTACCAATTGCAGAAAGGCTCCATCTAATCATGATCTTCCAGCTCCTTTCACATTTTCTACATAAACAAACTACTCTTAAGTTATTTCATTTTCAATTGCTTTCTGTGAAATGATACTGTGAACAGCATAGTGCCCTGAGTGCATTGCAAACCAGCTATAATTTGTGCACACGTATGAGGAATGTGCATTTTGAAATAAAACTCTGTCAGATAGAATTAATAAACTATGTTTGGAAATGCATATTTTCTATTTGTGCAGTAATCAATATGATTGTTTGAAACACTTAAAGAGCTAAAATATGTTTGAAGTAAATTTCCACAGACATTATCCTGAATCTGAAAGATTATTGATGGTGATTTGTTATGTTCAGTGTTGATGCTGTGGGATAGAATTGCTCCAATCTCTTCATTGTGGCCACCTAATTCTACGTATTGAAGCAAATTGGAATCATGCCAATGTATCTGAAGATGTGACTGTTCGATCATGAGAAGCTGAATTTGCTAGAAGTTCCTGGCCCATATATTGGATTGGCTCCAAAGTAGGGCTATGATTTGGTTACATAATAAGATGCATGCACAGTGATACCAAGAGCAGAACCACAGCAAATCGGTCTGCCATTGTTGTCTGCTTATTGGCTAGGGGCAAGTGGCAGCCCAGGAAACAGTTGGCCATCCAGGAGCCAGTCAAGATTTTGATGACAATTCAGTTGCAAATAATTTATTATATTCCTATTCCTATTTCTATTCCTAAATTTTCTCATTTTTATTTGGTGAAAGGATGTATGGAGGCAATCAGGACGAACCTCAATGCTGACAAAGGAATGAATCCATACTTGCTCTTCCAAACTCATAGCAGGGAAATAAAACAATAATTCAAACTTTAGGGATCTTTGTTTTAATCACTGAACATTAGATTAGATTCCATACAGTGTGGAAACAGGTCCTTCGGCCCAACAAGTCCACACTGACCCTCCGACGAGCAACCCACCCAGACCCATTCTCCTACATTTACCCCTGACAAAGGCACCTAACACTTTAGGCAATTTAGCATGGTCAGTTCACCTAACCTGCACATCTTTGGACTGTGAGAGGAAACTAGAGCACCTGGAGGAAACCCACACAGACACAGGGAGATTGTGCAAACTCCACACAGACAGTGGCCCAAGGTAGGAATTGAACCCAGGTCCCTGGCACTGTGAGGCAGCATCACTGAGCCACCATTCCGCCCTTAAGAACCAACTGCAGGAGATATGGGATATAATCACATGCAATTCAGTTTTGCCGCAGGGCTCTCAAACAGGGATTAACCCCATATTTGCATGTGCAAAAGGCCTAGTACCTGTTGAAGGTCTGCAGATTGAATGCTGATGGAGGAACCTTCATCAAAATACATTAAACTATTCCTAGATTTTTGCAGGTTGACAGTGAACCCAATGGAACAAAGCATGATTCAAGTCATCGAATCATAGACATTTACAGCACTTGTCTGTTCCAATCCCATTTTTAAGCACACAGTCCAAAGCCTTGTATGTTGTGGTATTTCATCTCAGTATTTCTTAAATATTGCAAGGATTCCTGTCACCTGATTATTCTGTATCCAATCTTGTGCAACCTTCTACACCCTGGAGTTCCTTGGACTTTTGGCACCACCCTTCATCTTTATCGAAATACGTTAGCTCTGCAGCCTCCTTTTAGTATGACTGTCACTGTTCTGAAGTAGAACTTCTGATGTGCAGCTGCTCCCAGTTCACTTTGGTCAGATCCTGTCGTATCATTTTAAAATTGGCCTTCTCCCTGTTAAGAACCATTATTTCTGTTCCATCTCTGTCTTTTCAAATAACTACCCTAAACCTTACTGAGTATTAGTCTCTGTCATCAAAATGCTCCCCCACTGCCACATTTACCACCAGTCCAGCTTAATTCTCTAAAATAAAGTTTAGCACAATCCCGTCTCCTGTAGAATTTGCTAAGTGTTGATTTAAAAAGCTCTCCTGAATACTTTAAGAACTCTCCCCTTCTCAGCTTTTGAAACTTTGTCAATCCTAGTTAATACTGGGGAGGTTGAAGCCTCCTATTATTATTAACCTATAGAAAGGTGTGTTGCCTCTCTGGTGGATCAAGGATGTCTCAGAGAGGGTGCAGAATGTTCTCAAAGGGGAGATGGACCAGCATGAAGTCATTGTACACATTGGAACCAATGACATAGAAAGGGAAAGGGATGAGATTCTGAAAGGAGAATATAGAGAGTTAAGCAGGAATTTTAAAAGGAGGTCCTCAAGAGTAGTAATATCTGGGCTACTCCTGGTGCTACGAGCTGGTGAGGGTAGGAATAGGAGGATAGAGCAGACGAATGCATGGCTGAAGAGCTGGTGGATGGGAGAAGGGTTCACATTTTTGGATCATTGGAATCTCTTCTGGGGTAAGAGTGAGTTGTACAAGAAAGATGGATTGTACCTGAGTTGGAAGGGGACTAATATGCTATCAGCGAAATTGCTGCTTGGGAGGATTTAAACTTGTAAGGTGATGGTGGGCAGTGGGGGGTGAGGGGGGGGTGGTGGGGGAAACCCAGGGAGATTGTGAGAAAAGAGATCAATCTGAGACTGGTACAGCTGGGAAAAGGAATGAGTCAAACAGTCAGGGCAGGCAGGGACAAAGCAGAGAACAAGGTAGGACTGATAAATTAAACTGCACTTCAATGCAAGAGGCCTAACAGGGAAGGTAGATGAACTCAGGGCATGGTTAGGAACATGGGACTGGGATATCATAGCAATAATAGAAGTGTGGCTCAGGAATGGACAGGACTGGCAGCTTAATGTTCCAGGATACAAATGCTACAGGAAGGATAGACAGGGCAAGAGAGGAGGGGGAGTGGCATTTTTGATATGGAATAGCATTACAGCTGAATTTAAAATGTTTATTACTGGGAATGCATCCAGGGAAGTTATTGGAGGTGAACTGAGAAATAAGAAAGTAATGATCACCTTATTATTGTATTGTAGACCCCCCAATAATCAGCAGAAAATTGAGAAACAAATTTGTTCGGAGATTTCAATTATCTGTAAGAATAAGGTGGTTATGGCAGGGGATTTTAACTTTCCAAACATAGACTGTGACTGCTGTAGTGTTAAGGGTTTATATAGAGAGGAATTTCTTAAGTGTGTCCAAGAAAATTTTCTGATGCAGTACGTAGATGTACCTACTAGAGAAGGTGCAAAACTTAACCTACGTTTGGGAAATAAGGCAGGGCAGGTGACTGAGGTGTCAGTAGGAGAGCACTTTGGGGTCAGCGAGCATAATTCCATTAGCTTTAAAATAGTGATAGAAAAGGATAGACTGGATCTAAAAGTTGAAGTTCTAAATTGGAGGAAGTTTAATTTTGACAATATTAGGCAAGAACTGTCAAAAGCTGATTGGGGGCAGATGTTTTGCAGGTAAAGGGACGGCTGGAAAATGGGAAACCTTCAGAAATTAGATAACAAGTGTCCAGAGACTTTATATTCCTGTTCGGGTGAAAGGAAAGGCTGGTAGGTGTAGGGAATGTGGATGTCTAGAGATATTGAGGTTTTGATTAAGTAAAAGAAGGAAGCATATGTCAGGTATAGACAGGATAGATCGAGTGAATCCTTAGAAGAGTATCAAAGCAATGGGAGCATACTTAAGAGGGAAATCAGGAGGGCAAAAAGGGGACATGAGATAGCTTTGGTAAATAGGGTTAAGGAGTATCCAATGGGTTTTTCTAAATACATTAAGGCCAAAACAGTAACTGGGTAGCTGGAGAATCGGGCCACTCAAAAATTAGCAAGGCAACCTGTGTCAAGCCACAGGACTTGGGGGAGATACTAAACAAGTATTTTGCATCAGTGTTTACTGTGAAGAAGGACATGGAAAATATAGAAAGTGGGGAAATGGATGGTGACACCTTGAAAAATATCCAATTTACAGAGGAGGAAGTGCTGGATGCCTTGAAATGCATAAAAGTGGATAAATCCCCAGGACCTGATCAGGTGTATACTAGAACTCTATGGGAAGCCATGGAAGTGATCGCTGGGCCTTTTGGTGAGATATTTGTATCTTCGGTAGTCACAGGTGAGGTGCTGGAAAACTGCAGGTGGCTAACATGGTGCCACTATTTAAGAAAATTGGGAAGGACAAGCCAGGGGAGTATAGACTGATGTGCCTGACGTCGGTGGTGGGCAAGTTGTTGGAGAGAATCATGAGGGACAGGATGTACATGTATTTGGAAAGGCAAGGACAGATTAGAAATAGTCAGCATGGCTTTTTGCATGGGAAATCATGTCTCACGAACTTCACTGAGTTTTTTGAAGAAGTAAAGAAGAGGATTGATGAGGGCAGATGGATGTGATCTATGTGGACTTCAGTAAGGCGTTCAACAAGGTTCCTCATGGGAGACTGGTTAGCATGGTTAGATCTCATGGAATATAGGGAGAACTACACACTTGGATACAGAACTGGCTTGAAGATAGAAGACAGAGGGTGGTGTTGGAGGGTTGCTTTTCAGACTGGAGACCTGTGACCAGTGGTGGTCACAAGGATCGGTGCTGGGTCCACTACTTTTCATCATTTATATAAATGACTTAGATGTGAACATAAGAGATATAGTTAGTAAGTTTGCAGTTGACACCAAAATTGGGGTTGTGGTGGACACTGAAGAAGGTTACCTCAGATTATAACAGGATCTTGATCAGATGGGCCAATGTGTTGAGGAGTCGCAATGGAGTTTAATTTAAATAAATGTGAGGTGCTGCCTATTGGAAAAGTAAATCAGAACAGGACTTATACATTTAATGGTAAGGTCCTAGGGAGTGTTGCTGAACAAAGGGACCTTACAGTGCAGGTTCATAGTTTCTTGAAAATAGAGTTGCAGGTAGATAGGACAGTGAAGCAGGTGTTTGGTATGCTTTCCTTTATTGGTCCGAGCATTGAGTACAAAAGTTGAGAGGACATGTTGCAGCTGTACAGGACATTGGTTAGACCACTTTTGGAATATTGTGCGCAGTTCTGGTCTCCTTGTGAAAGTTGTTGCGAATGTTGAATGCTGTGAACCTTGTAAGTGTTCAGAAGAGATTTACAAGAATGTTGTCAGGGTTGGAGGATTTGAGCTATAGGTAGAGGCTGAATAGGCTGGGGGTGTTTTCCCTGGAGCATCGGACATTGAGGGGTGACCGCATAAAGGTTTCTAAAATCTTGAGGGGCATGGATAGGATAAATAGACAAGGCCTTTTCCCTGGGGTGGGAGAGTCCAGAACTAGAGGGCATAGGTTTAGGGTAGAGGGGAAAGATATAAAAGCGACCTAAGGGACAACTTTTTCAGGCAGAGGGTGGTGCTTGTATGGAATGAGCTACCTAAGGAAGTTGTGGAGGCTGGTACAATTGCAGCATTTGAAAGGCATCTGGATGTGTACATGAATAGGAAGGGTTTAGAGTGATGTGGGCCAAGTGCTGGTAAATGGGACTAGATTGGGTTGGGATATCTGGTCGGAATGGATGACTTGGACTGAAGGGTCTGTTTCTGAGCTGTACATTTCTATGACTCGATGACTCTCTGAGATTTGTTCACATCTTTGTTCAGTGATGTGATTGCCCCTTTGTCTTTGTAAGATCTACCAATGTGGTCTTATTCGAGGAGTCATCTGACATGTCCTCCTTTACTGTAGTAATTGATGTCTTGATGAATATTACAAAACTACCTCTTCCTTTCCAATTCCCGAGTCTTGCCTGAAGACTCTATAACCCTGAAATTGAGCTGCCAGTCCAGCTCCTCCCTCAAACATGTTCTCCATGGCATTCATGATATCACATTCTCATGTGTTAATCAAACACTGTGCTTTAATTACAAAACTCCCTGAATTAAAATAAATGCCATAATTGATTTTGATTTTACTGTCACATATACTCAAGTTCAAAAGTACAGGAGGACAGCGAAAAGTATATTATGTCACCGCATAAGGCACTTTCCTCAGTACAATGACATAGGTACAGAATTTTGAGAACAAGATAGGAAAAATAGAACAAAGGTGTGATCATAGTACAGTTACAGTGTTTTAGTTGGAAGTAGAAAATGAAGAAATAAAGCTAAAAGTGCAAACATTACAGTCTTTCAGAAGTGTTTAGCAATGGTGGGATAGCATTTGGAGGAATTACCTTGAGACTGGAAGCCCATGCTAAGGCCATGCCAGTCAAGACACCACCACCTACTGCCAACAGACCACTATGCAGTGCCAAGAGACCACCTTGCTGAGTCACTGAGAGATCGCCACACCAGACCGAGACACCGCCACTACACCAGGCCAGGCCGAGAATTCGCCACTCCGGCCTATGATCACCATCCCACTAGGCAGGGAAACTACCGCACCCAAGCCAAAAGGCTACCATGTCAGGCTGGGTGGTTGCCCACCAGACTGGGAGGCCACCTCGCCGAGCCTGCACTGAATCCAGAAGCCCATGGCCGGGAGAAGAAAGAAGAAGGAAAATGAAACACAAAAAAAGAGGAAAGAAGAGAGAAAAAATGAAAAGGAAACAGACAGAGTGGATAAGTTCAGTTTCAGCATCTTGGGTTAATTGCTACTTGAAATTAGAATATGGTCTACCTGATTTCTTTGTCCTATTTTCATTGAATGGTTTCACGTTCGTAAACTATCATGTTAATCATACTGAAATTTGTAAGTGCAGCAGTTTTCACTCAGCTTTCTGTGTGTATGTGTCTGTGTCCTTATGTGTGAAGACTCAGCTTACGTTTAAATGTAATGATATTTTTATTTTTAAAGACCAGTTTTTTCTCCTCACTCTTTTGTAAGTAATAGCTTCATCATACTAAACTGGTTCACAATTCCTGTTGTTACAATGTGTAAACAATGTAAAGTATTGAAAGGTGACATACACAGTTGATCAGTTTGATTCCAAATCAACCATTCCAATTCAGATATAAGAGCTCGAGTTTCAAACATGTTTTCATGTAAAGTCGATTAGACCGGTCAAGGAAAACTGTCTCCAAAAGAAGTTCTTAACTGTAATGACTTATTCTTAGAAATTCATACATCCACTATTCCCAAAAATTAGACCACATTTTTAAAATTAGTATTTTTATCATGCCTGCATTGCTTACTATGTGATTTTGAAATCTGGATAAGTTATGTCCTTGGCATTGCAAAAATCATGGCCATGGGTCAGTT